>NC_057861.1:366519277-366826242 GCF_019393635.1 Dromiciops gliroides | reverse complement strand
CTCATTCAGGTAGTTATTATCAACACACAGAAAAATCTACTTCCTCTCTCAATTATTTTATTGTCTTTTTCGTAGTCTATCTATTTACTCAAACATTTGACCTTATGATAAGTGTCTTCAACATATATTTTGATATTCCCACAAATACCATAAATTTTCAATCTCACAATATATTTTTCAAAATGTATACCCCTCTTCTCCAACTCAGTTACATATAGGGATTGTCATATGCTAGATCTTGTCACTCACAGGTGTATGTTTCACCTACATATTTATGACATCTTAAATCACTTTATTTGATCACAATATTTATGATTTATTTATCATTATTTATCATTTCTTCTCTATGTATTCATTATAATGTCTGGGTTTACCCTTTGTCCTCAGGATGATCTCTTTTTTCTCTACCATTCATTATTCTTGACTTCTTTTGAGTAATTGATATGTTTTCACCTGAATATATACTCCTTCACTGTTGTGGCAGGTTTTTTTGTTTTGGTTTGTTTTGGTTTTTGCCTTTCCTTTTATTCCAGCACTTAGCATAGTGCCTATGAACTAAGTAGTGATTAGTAAATGCTTCTTGATTGATTGATTGAAGTGAAACTCTTCAGTTTCCAGGCTCTTCTCACATACATTTATTGATAATTTATCTGAATGTTGACATTATACCCCATGTGGTCAATGCTTGTTTGTTTATGCATGTGGGGGACAGAGGTAACGTGGGAGTTCTCATCACTTTAGGTTACCATGTAATGCCTTTTGTAGCATATCTTCCCAGTTGTTTCTTGGCATTTTCTTTATTTTCCTACATTATGCAGCAATACTTCACAAACTACATTTGATCTGTAGTTATGTAAGTATCACCAAAGCCCATAAAGCAAAAGGGAGCTGTGTTCATTGATTTTCTGTAGCATTTTATGAAGAAACTCTACTTCCATTCCCTTCTCACATTTCCCATTCTCTCCTTGAACTACTGATCAGAAGTTATCTACCTGTCCCTAGTTCTTTTGGTAGTCTCCTATCTTGTGTCTGAATTGTGAATGATTGCTTTTAATCCTTTATGCCAATAACGATAAGCCAGAATGAGTGGTTTAAAATTTAAAGCTTTCATGAAGAAAGATGATTACCAAGAGAGATGGAGAAAACACTGCATTTTATGTGAAGCAGCTGTGGATAGGCTAAATAAAACATTGGTTCCTGGCTGGCTACTTAAATCTACCTAGCCTATTCCTCATAACAATGCCCAGTGACTGTTTATGCAAGAGTCAATAAATTGTCACTTAATTTTAGCTTTAGTCAAGTTGATACAAATTGATAGGGCATTTTTTTTCATTGAATTGGGGCTTTAACTGTAAGCTTTTAAGAATGTGATTATCAGTCTCAAATACACAACAATAACCCATAATATTCTTGATGCATGTTTTTTTGAGGGTGTGTATCCTAAATGTCAGTAACTCTGCCTTAATAAGGCATTTATGACATCCTAGATAAAATGAAGTGATGGTAAATGTGGACATATATAATTATCTATGAAATTTGGAGGTCATAAAATTTTAGAGCACCAGAATTCATTAGTAGCAAATGCTATGAGTTATCTTCCAATTAATGTTTCACACTCTTATTGGTATCTAATTATAGAGTCCCTCATGACATACTTTACAATATCATCTTGCATTATTGTTTAATTACTGAATTGTAATTGCACTTCCCCATGTTTATGAACATTATCTTTCTCCACAAAACCTCCTTCTACCTAATTTTCCTGTCAAAGGCACTAACATTTCCTTATTTCTGAAGTCTATAACCTCAAAGATTCTTATACCATATAGCAAATAACTTCCTATTTCTACCTACAAAACATCTGTTATATGCAACCCTCTCTCTACTCATAGATCCACAACCATAATTCAGACTTTAATCCCCACACATCCAGATTGCATTTTTGTCCTAAATGGTCTGTCTAACATGTTCATCTTCCTTATTTATCCTCCAATAGCTGTCAGTTGTACATTTGTTTTCCTTAAAGTTTTGATCTAAATATATTAATCATCTTTGCAAAAACAACAGCAACTGTAGCAGTGACAACAGCAATGATAATAAGCTCAAATATAAACAGATACCTCCATTTGGATTTTAAAGGCATATATATCCTAGATCCAAGCTATCTTTTCAGATTCATTATACATTGACTCTCCTTACAAAACACTAGGCATTCTTCTAACATTGCTTGAAGAACAAATCCATCTGTACATCTTGTTTACATATGATGAGGTGTCACCTCACACTCATCAGATTGGCAATTGGTGTTAAAAAGAAGAGAAAATAGGGGGCAGTTAGGTGGCACAGAGGATAAAGCACCAGCCTTAGATTCAGGAGGACCTGAGTTCAAATACAGTCTCAAACACTTGACACTAGCTGTGTGAACCTGGGCAAGTCACTTAAACCTCATTGCCCCAGGAGAAGAAAGAAAACACTCAAACTCATTGGGAAGTGGAATAAGATGCCATAATCAGGGCTACTCTTTTAAAAAAATGTTTTCTTTTATTCTGAACTTAAGAACTAAAACAAGCATTTCTATGTCAGAGTAGAAAAAAGGACAATTGTACATGAAATTGTGAACCTATTATGTAGAAATATTTATTGCTTTTAAATATATAAAAAGTTATTGTGTAATTATTTTTCTACCCTCCCCCTGTCCTAGACATGTTTACCATTAGGCACACACAAACCCATGTAAAATCATTCTATACATACTACTATTTATAAGTTCTTTCTCTGGATGCAGAAAGCATCTGCTTTCATATGTACTTTGTATTTAATTTGTATATTTATAAGAGTCAAAATGAATTAGTCACTCAAGGTTGTTCAGAAAATATTATTGGCTATAGAGGAGAGGAGTGAGTAGTATGGAAAAAGACTTGTAGAAAATATACTAATCCCAAGACTCTTCGAATAGACCAAGTCTTTGTGTGAATGGGAAGAAAAGGACACATGTGAGAGATGCTAGAAATGTCAGGACTAAAAAAGAGACTAGATGTGTCAGATGATTCTAAATGAGAAATTGTGAATGATATCAAGAATGAGTGGGTTTCCAGAATGGTGTATTCATCAACAGTGATAGAAAATTGGTACTAGGGAAAGATTTTTTGGATAAGTTAATTAGTCTGTTAATTTTGAGTTGCCTATGGGGCATCCAAGCTGATATATCTCAAAGCCATTCAGTTAGTCATATGGTAATGCAAGCCTAGAATTCAATAGAGAACTTAAGGCTATCTGTCTATCTATCATCTATAAATCTATCTGTCTGTCTATCTAACTTTCTATCATTTATCTATTTATCTATATTTCTCAGTTATTCACTTGTCTAGAGAATATTATTGAATAATGGAATCTGATAAGAGCACCAAACAGGATGATATAAAGTATGTGTGACAACCATTTTGTGTGTCAAAGACACACAGACAAAGATGTGTGTATATATTTGTCTGTTTATGTATACTAACATGCATATAATATATATTATATATATGCTATATGTATGTGTATATGTATATTTACATATGTAAGTATGTGTGAATGTGTGTGTATGTGTACACACACACACACACACATACACACACACAAATACATGTTGTTTCCAAGTAGTTCTGACACCAATTGTGGTTTCCTTGGAAAATATGCTGTATATCTATGTGTGTCACACAGACACACACACACACACACACACATAAACATACTTAAATAACTAACGTAGGAAACAGGGAAAAGAAAACCACCATGGAACAGAGAATCCAGACCATTATTTAAATTATGAAGTAACTTCAAGCCTCAATCACTAATAGACCTTTCTCAACTCCTTTGCTTTAGGACAGGGCTTCTTAAAAAAAAAAAAAAAAATCCGAGGCGGAACCAAGATGGCGGAGAGGAAGCAGCAAACTGCCTGAGCTCTTCTTCAGCTCCCTCAAAAAGAACATTAAATCAAGCCTCTGGATGGATTCTGAAACTACAGAACCTGCAAAGGGACAGAGAGACACAGTCCCCCAATCAGAGATAATTTAGAAGACTTCAGGAAAAGGTCGGTCTGACTCGGGCAAAAGGGAGGCCCAGCACAGGGCAGCAACCCAGCGCCGAGGGGGTCAGGGCAAGTCAGCAGGAGCTGCGGGCCACAGCTGAACAACTGAGGCCCCTGGAACCTGGTTCAAAAATCTGGTGGCCAAGCAGGACAGTGGAAAAACCTACCTTCACCGGCCGAGAGGACCACGAACGGGTCAGGCGGGATCAGACGCCGGGGTCCGGCGCCTGGCTGGCCGAGCACAATCAGACAAGAAGTGCAGGGCAGGGGATCTCCACACACCATAAAGGCCTCAGAGTAAAATCCTGGTCACACAGCACCTATACCCCTGCACAAGAAGCCCAAAACAGGGACTCTGGTGCCTGGAGAGCAGAAACCAACTTAAAAAATAAATAAATAAGCTGCAATAATGAGTAAGAAGCAAAAAAGAGCCCTCTCCATTGAGAGATTCTGTATCAATAGGGAAGAAGCCAACGCAAACTCACATGAGGACAATACCCTCAAAATGCCTACATGTGAAGCCTCACGAGGGAAGGTGAATTGGTCTCAGTAACAAAAAGCCTTCCTGGAGGAGCTCAAAAAGGATTTTAAAAATCAATTGAGAGAGGTAGAAGAAAAAATGGGGAGAGAAATGAAAGCAAAACAAGAAAACTATGAAAAAAGAATCAGCAGCTTGGAAAAGGAAGCACAAAGATTGACTGGCCAAATGGAAAAAAAAAAGTGCATAATTTCACTGAAGAAAACAATGCCTTAAAAAATTCAGTTGGCCAAATGGAAAAAAAGGTGCATAATCTCATTGAAGAAAACAATGCCTTAAAAAATTCATCTGGCCAAATGGAAAAAAAAAAGGTGCATAAACTCATTGAAGAAAACAGTGCCTTAAAAAATTCACTTGGCCAAATGGAAAAAAAGGTGCATAATCTTACTGAAGAAAACAATGCTTTAAAAATTAAAATTGAACAGTTGGAAGATAAGGAATCCATGAGACACCAGGAATCAGTCAAACAAAATCAAAAGAATGAAAAAATAGAAGAAAATGTGAAATACCTCATTGGAAAGACAAATGATCTGGAAAACAGATCGAGGAGAGACAATTTGAGAATCATTGGACTGCCTGAAAGCCATGACCAGAAAAAGAATCTAGACACCATATTCCAGGAAATTATTAAGGAGAACTGCCCTGATATCATAGAATCAGAGGATAAAATCATCATTGAAAGAATCCACTTCCTCAAAGAGACCCCAAAAGGAAAACTCCAAGGAATATTGTAGCCAAATTCCAGAATTATCAGGTGAAGGAGAAAATACTCCAAGCAGCCAGAAAGAAGCAATTTAAATATCATGGAGCCACAGTCAGGATTGCTCAGGACCTGGCAGCTTCAAAATTAAAGGACCGCAAGGCTTGGAATATGATACTGCGGAAGGCAAAGGAGCTTGGATTGCAGCCAAGAATCTATTACCCAGCAAAAATGTGCATTTTCTTTCAGGGGAAAAGATGGACATTTAATGACATTGGGGACTTTCAATATTTCCCGGTGAGAAGACCAGAACTGAATAGAAAATTTGATCTCAACATACAAGACTCAAGAGAAGTTTAAAAAGGTAAACAGAGGGGGAGAAAAAAGAGAAAGGTCACCCTATTAGGTTAAACTGTTTATATCCCTACATGGGAAGATAATACTCATAACTCTTAAGAATTGTAAATGTATTTGGGCAGAGAGAAGGACTTTATACAGAGGGTGTAAATAATTTTTAAATTGTCTTTGATGTAATGATACAAAAAAATTTTAAGGGGTTAAAAAGGGAGTCTATGGGGAGGAGAGGAAAGGGGAGGTGGAAGGGGATGAATTATATCATATGGAGAGGTGAAAAAAAGCCTATTACAATAGAGGGAAAGAAAGGAGGGGTGAACATTGTTTTAACCCTATTCTCATTGGGATAAAGAAACTTAACTCATTTAGGGAATCAAAAGGGGAAGGGAAAGAGGGGGACTGATAGAAGGGAGGACAAAAGCAAGGCAGAAAAGGGTAAAGAAAAGAGAGGGGGGTGATGAAAAGGGAGGGCAGATTGGGGGAGGCAGGGGTAAGAAGTAAAATGTCAGTGAGGAGGAATAGGGTGAAAGAAGGGGGGGGGATTACAAAGCGGGTAAATAGAATGGAGGGGAATAGACAGTCAGTAATAATAACTGTGAATGTGAATGGGATGAACTCTGCTATAAAACAGAAGTGAATTGCAGAGTGGATTAAAAACCAGAACCCTACAATATGCTGTTTACAAGAAACACATCTGAAGCAGAGAGATACACACGGAGTAAAGGTAAAAGACTGGAGTAGAATATATTATGCTTCAGCTAAAGTAAAAAAGGCAGGGGTAGCAATCCTTATAACAGACAAAGTGCAGGAAAAAATAGATCTCATTAAAAGAGATAAGGAAGGAAATTACATCTTGCTTAAAGGTACTATAGATAATGAAGTAATATCCATATTGAATATGTATGCAGCAAGTGGTATAGCATCCAAGTTCTTAAAGAAGAAGTTAAATGAGTTACAAGAGGAATTAGATACTAATACTATACTAGTGGGGGATCTGAATCTCCCCCTCTCAGAATTAGATAAATCTAGCCAAAAAATAAATAAGAAAGAAGTGAAAGAGGTGAATAGATTCCTAGAAAAGTTAGACATGATAGATGTCTGGAGAAAATTGAATGGGGATAGAAAGGAATATACCTTTTTCTCAGCAGTACATGGCACATTTTCAAAAATTGACCATGTATTAGGGTACAAAAACATCATAGTCAAATGTAGAAAGGCAGAAATAGTAAATGCATCCTTCTCAAATCATGATGCAATAAAAATTACATGTAAGAAAGAGCCAGAGAAAAGTAGAATGAAAATCAATTGGAAACTAAATAATTTCATTCTAAAGAATGAATGGGCCAAACAACAAATCATAGAAACAATCAACATTCAAGAAAATGACAAAAATGAGACAATATACCAAAATCTATGGGATGCAGCCAAAGCAGTGCTAAGGGGAAAATTTATAGCTCTAAATGCTTACATAAATAAAAAAGAGAAAGAGGAGATTAATGAATTGGGCATGCAACTTAAAAAGTTAGAAAAAGAACAAATTAGAAATCCCCAATTAGACACTAAATTAGAGATCCTGAAAATTAAAGGAGAAATTAATAAGATTGAAAGCAAAAAAACTATAGAATTAATCAATAAAACTAAGAGCTGGTTTTATGAAAAAAACAATAAAATAGATAAAATATTGGTTAATTTGATTTAAAAAAAGAAAGAAGAAAACCAAATTACCAGTACCAAAAATGAAAAAGGGTGATGTTACCAACAATGAAGTGGAAATTAAAGCAATAATTAGGAAATATTTTGCTCAACTGTATGCCAATAAATTTGACAATCTAAATGAAATGGATGAATATTTTCAAAAATACAAATTGCCCAGGTTAACTGAAGAGGAAATAAAATCCTTAAATAAACCCATATTAGAAAAAGAAATTGAACAAGCCATGAATGAACTCCCTAAGAAAAAATCCCCAGGGCCAGATGGGTTTACGGGTGAATTTTACCAAACATTTAAAGAACAATTAATTCCAATATTATACAAATTATTTGGAAAAATAGGTGAAGAAGGAGTTCTACCAAATTAATTTTATGACACAAATATGGAGGTAATACCAAAACCAGGCAAAGCAAAAACAGAGAAAGAAAATTATAGACCAATTTCCCTAATGAATATTGATGCTAAAATCTTAAATAAGATATTAGCAAGGAGATTACAGCAAGTGATCACGAGTATAATACACTATGACCAGGTGGGATTTATACCAGGAATGCAGGGCTGGTTCAACATTAGGAAAACTATTAACATAATCAACCAAATCAATAAGCAAACCAACCAAAATCATGTGATTATCTCAATAGATGCAGAGAAAGCTTTTGACAAAATACAACACCCATTCCTAATAAAAACACTGGAGAGTTTAGGAATAGGGGGAGCTTTCCTTAAAATAATAAACAGTATCTACCTAAAGCCATCAACAAGTATTATATGCAATAGAGATAAATTAGAGGCCTTCCCAATAAGATCAGGGGTGAAACAGGGATGTCCATTATCACCCTTATTATTTAATATTGTCCTAGAAATGTTAGCTTTAGCAATCAGAGAAGAGAAAGGAATTAAAGGAATTAGAATAGGCAAGGAGGAAACAAAACTATCACTCTTTGCAGATGATATGATGGTATACTTAAAGAATCCTAGAGAATCAACTCAAAAATTACTTGAAACAATTAACAACTTTAGCAAAGTAGCAGGATATAAAATAAATCCACATAAATCATCAGTATTTCTATACATGACCAACAAAGTCCAGCAGCAAGAGATAGAAAGAGAAATTCCATTTAAAGTAACAGTAGATAATATAAAATACTTGGGAGTCTACTTGCCAAGACAAACCCAGGAACTCTATGAACACAACTACCAAACACTCTTCACACAAATCAAATCAGGTCTAAATAATGGGAAAGATATCAATGGATAGGCACATGGATAGGCAGAGCTAATATAGTAAAAATGACAATACTGCCTAAATTAATTTACTTATTCAGTGCCATACCAATCAGACTACCTAAAAATTATTTTATACAGCTAGAAAGAATAATAACAAAATTCATCTGGAAAAACAAAAAATCAAGAATATCCAGGGAAATAATGAAAAAAAATTCACAGGAAGGTGGGTTAGTGGTACCAAACCTGGAGCTCTACTATAAAGCAGCAGTCATCAAAACTATCTGGTACTAGCTAAAAAATAGAGTAGTAGATCAATGGAATAGTCTAGGCTCAGGAAATGCAGTAGTAAATGACACTAGTAATGTAGTGTTTGATAAACCCAAAGACTCCAGCTTCTGGGATAGGAACTCAGTATTTGACAAAAACTGCTGGAAAAACTGGAAGGTAGTATGGCAGAAATTAGGCATAGACCAACATCAAACTGTATACACGATTTAGACATAAGAGGTGATACCATAGGTAAATTAGGAGAGAAAGGAATAGTGTACCTATCAGATCTTTGGAAAGGAAAACAGTTTTTGACCAAACAAGAGATAGAGTATATTATAAAATGCAAAATGGATGATTTTGATTACATTATATTAAAAAAATTTTGTACAAACAGAAGCAATGCATCCAAAATTAGAAGGGAGGCAGAAAGCTGGGAAACAATTTTTGAGGCCAGTATTTCTGATAAAGGCCTCATTTCTAAAATATATAGGGAACTAAATCAAATTTATAAGAACCCAAGTCATTCCCCAATTGATAAATGGTCAAAGGATATGAACAGGCAGTTTTCTGATGAAGAAACCAAAGCTATCTATTCCCATATGAAAAAATGCTCTAAATCTCTAATGATTAGAGAGATGCAAATTAAAACAACTCTGAGGTACCACCTGACACCTATCAGATTTGCTAAAATGACAAAAAAGGAAAATAATAAATGTTGGAGAAGCTGTGGGAAAATTGGAACACTAATCCATTGTTGGTGGAGCTGTGAACTGATCCAACCATTCTGGAGAGCAATTTGGAATTATGCCCAAAGTGCTATAAAGCTGTGCATACCCTTTGACCCAGCAATACCACTTTTGGGTCTTTTTCCCAAAGAGATCATGGAAGGGGGAAAGGGACCCACATGTACAAAAATATTTATAGCTGCTCTTTACGTGGTAGCAAGGAATTGGAAGTTGAGGGGGTGCCCATCAATTGGGGAATTGCTGGACAAGTTGTGGTATATGAATACAATGGAATACTATTGTGCTATAAGAAATGATGAGCAGGAGGATTTCAGAGAAACCTGGAGGGTCTTGCGTGGGCTGATGATGAGTGAGATGAGCAGAACCAGAAGAACATTGTACACAGTAACATCAACATTGAGTGTTGATCTACTGTGATGGACTATATTCTTCTCACCAATGCAATGGCACAGAATAGTTCCAGGGAACTCGTGATGGAAGAGGATTTCCAAATCCAGGAAAAAAAAATCCTGCGGAGTATAGATGCTAAATGAACCATACTATTTCTTTTGTATTTGATGCTGTTGTTTTTTTTTCTATTTTGAGGTTTTCCATCATTGCTCTGATTTTTTTCTCTTATAACATGACTAATGCAGAAATAGGATTAATGTTATTATGTGTATATATATATATATATATATATATATATATATATATATATATATATATATATATATATATATATATATATAACCTATATCAGATAACCTGCTGTCTAGGGGAGGGGGGAGGGAGGGGAGGGAGGGAGAAAAATCTGAAATTGTAAAGCTTGTATCAACAAAGTTTGAGAACTATCTTTACATGTAACAGAAAAAAAATACTTTATTAATTAAAAAAAATCCACCTCTTTTTGCCTTAGAAATTCTTATGTGACCTCAGGCATATAGGTATATAAAATAGATATAGATCACTGTGTCCAAATTTTCCATAATTTCCACATTCAGGTATATGACTCAATCTGGTGTGATCCAAAGTTGAAAAACTTTGCTTTAGGACCTAGCCTTTTGGAAAGTTTTATTCTACTGTGTTGCTCACAATATTAGAATAACTGTATAAATGGAACAGTTTGAAACTTTCCAGATACCCCTTCCAAAGTAATTCTACAATAATTAACAAGGTCAACTATTATGGGAATATGCAGGGGCTGAGGCAAGATGGTGGAGGAGAGGCTATGACTCCAACAAACTCCCAATATACCTGTGTACTCACTCCCAAATAATGCCATTAAAACAACAACAACAACAACAGAGCAGCCTAACTCACATAAAAACAAAGTGAGGCTATTTTCCAGCCAAAGACAGCAACTGGAACACCTGATGATTGGACTGATAGAGGAGCTCAGAGAGTATTCCGGATCCAGCCAGGAATAGACCTCACCTCTAGCACCTCAGAGCCTTCAGCGCCAGTGTCTTCTTCTGAGGCTCGGTTTATAGATAGGTGAGGGGGTTAAGGGTTGGCCAGGGTGAAGTGGCTGTAGTCTTTGCTGGAGTTGGGGCAAAGAGCCCTAGTTCTGAACTAGTAGGCCAATTCAAGTGGTGTTAGCCCAGTGGGGGAGGGGCACAGGCATGCCAAGCTTCTGACCATACAGAATAAGATTTCAATCAGACATCTGATTTCGTGTTGAGAGGAGTAGACAAAAAAGACAGTGGACAACAGACATCTTTTTGTTGGGCAACGTAGACCAGAATATGTCCTCAGAGGAAGATAATAAAGTAAAAGTTCCAACATCCAAAGTTTCCAAGAAAAATATGAATTAGTCTCAGGCCATGGAGGCACTCAAAAGGGGCTTTGAAGAGAAGGTAGGAGAGATAAAAGGAAGATTTAGAGAGATGGAGCAAAGAATGGAAAGAGAAATGAGAGCAATGCAGGACAGTAATGAGAAAAATGTCAACAGCTTGAAAAGACAAATGGGAAAGTAGATATAAAAGCTCTGAAGATAATAATTGCCTAAGGATTATGATTGAAAAAATGGAAGCTAATGACTTTATAAGAAACCAAGACATAGTAAAGTAAATCCAATTGAATAAAAACATAGAGGGCAATATGAAATATCTCCTTGGAAAAACAGCTGACCTAGAGAACAATACAGAGAGATAATTTGAAAATCATTGGACTACCTAAAAACCGTGACCAAAATAAGTGTTTACATATCATTTTGCAAGAAATTATCAGGGAAAATTGCCATGATATTTTAGAATCATAAGGTAAAATAGAAATTGAAAGAATCCACTAATCAGCTCCTGAAAGGGATCCCAAAAGGAAAATTTCCAGGAATATTATAGACAAATTCTAGAGCTCCCAGGTCATGGAGAAATTATTGCAAGCAGTCACATAGAAACAATTCGAATACTGTGGAGCCATGATAAGGACAGCACAAGATCTAAGAGCTTCTACATTAGAGAAGAGGACATGGAATATGATATTCCCAAGGGCAAAGGAACTGGGACTATAGCCTAAAATCACATACCCAGAAAAACTGTCTATAATCTTTGAAGGGAAAAAGTGAAAAAGAGGACTTTTAGGCATTTGTGATGAAAAGACCTGAACTGAATAGAAAATTTAACTTCCAAATACAAGTCCCAAGAGAAACATAAAAAGGTAAACAGGAAAAAGAAAACATGAGGGATATTAAAAGATTAAACTGTTTATATTCCTACATGGGAAGATAATACTTATGAGTTCCAATATCTTTCTCAGTATTAGGGCAGTGACAAGGAATATACTTAGACAGAGGTATGAATTGAATATGAAGGGATAATATCTGTAAAACATTTTTTTTTGTTTATACTTTTTTGTGGAGTAGGCAGGGCGGGGTGTCTTATGTTTGGGGCCAGATTTGGGCTCAGGACCTCCTGGGTCCAGGGCTGGTGCTTTGTCCACTGTGTCACCTAGCTGACGCATGATGACATCTTCAAAATAAAGTTAAGGTTTAAGGGAAATGAACTGGAAGAAAGGGAAAGAGGGAGAGGTGAACTGGGGAAAAGTAGATCACATAAAAACACAAGAAAAAGCCTATGGAGTTGAGGGGAAGATGGGGAAAGAGTGGGTTAGTGAGTGAAACTTACTCTCATCAGAATTGACTTAAAGAGGTAATAACATATAAACTCAAGTGGGTATAGTAATATATTGTGCCTTTTGTGAAAATGGGAGGGGAATTAGATGGGTAGGGGGGAGAGGAGAAGGAAGGCATGTTAGATTGGGGGAGGAGGCAGCAAAAGCAAAACACTTTCGAGGAGGGATAGGGTGAAGGAAGATAGAAAATAGAGTAAATATCAAGGGGAGGGAATAGGATGGAGGGTAATACAGTTCACAATATCAACTGTGAAAGAAATGATGAGCAGAATGATATCAGAAGGATGTATAAAAAATGCAAACCATCAACAGAGATGAATAGAGATTGAAGTATAATTTTATTTGTTAGCTTATCTTTCTTTTTCTTTTTCTTTTCTTTTTTTTTTGCAAGGAATTGAGGATTAATTGACTTACCCAGGGTCACACAGCTAGTGTCAAGTGTCTGAGGCAAGATTTTAACTCAGGTCTTCCTGAATCCAGGGCTGGTGCTTTGTCCACTGTGCCACCTAGCTGCCCACTGATAGCTTCTCTTTCTAAAGGTATTTTGTCTATTTTCTTTTACAACCTGACTGATGAGAAGTTGTTTTCCATGGCAGCACAGGTATGACATATTGAATTGCTTGATTTCATAGGGAGGGCTGAGGAGGGAGGGAGGGAGGAAGGAATTTTAGAACACAGTTTTAAAAAATCAGTGTGAAAAGTAATGATGAGCAAGAGAGTTCAGAGAACCCTGGAAGGATTTACATGAACTGATGCTGACTGAGAGGAGCAGAACCAGAAGAACATTGTACATAGTAACACCAATATTGTGTGATGAACAATGGTGATAGACTAGGTTCATTTTATTTTTTGTTTTTTGTTTTTGTTTTTTTTTTTGTTTTCAGTGAGGCAATTGGTGTTAAGTGACTTGCCCAGAGTCACACAGCTGGTAAGTGTTAAGTGTCGGAGGCCAGATTTGAACTCAGGTACTCCTGACTCCAGGAACGGTGCTTTATCCACTGCACCACCTAGCCAACCCCACTAGGCTCATTTTAGCAATGCAATGGTTGAGAAAAATTTCAAAGAACTTCATGATAGAAAATGTTCTCAACGTCCAGAAAAAGCAACTGTGGTTTATGAATGCTGATTGAACTACACTATTTCTACTTTTGGGCTGATTTTTTTCCTTCTTTTTTGAGATTTTTCCCTTGTGCTCTGATTCTTCTTTCACAATATGACTAATGCAGAAATATGTTTAAGGTGATTGCACATATATAACCAATATTAGATTGCTTTTTTGTCTTGGGGAGGAGGGAGGGAAGGAAGGGTGGAAAAAAGTTTGGAACTAAAATCCTTTGAAAACAAATGTTCAAAACTATCCTTATATATAACTGGAAAATAATAAAATGCTGAACTATTATAAAAATAATAATTAACAAGGTCCCGTAGCTATGTATGTCTTACAGTTAATAGGAATTTATAGCACCTTACATTCCTCTTTGATCTTCCTCCAAAGCCAATATCCTGCCACTAGTTTCCATTAAGCAAAGTCAAAGAATCTCATTAGTTGTCTAACTTTTAAGTGCCTATCCCTAGCTTTTTGTAATAGTTGTTTTAATATTTCCATTTTTATTGTTTGAGAAAGTATTAATGCTATTCTCATGCATTCTCTTATATTATATATACACATATATGTATGTGTCATGTATTTGTGTGCATGTATAAATATATATACACATATATTGATGTGTGTGTATACATATATATATACATATATATACATACATACATACACACACACACACACACACACACACATATATATATATATATGGATGTGGGTGTGTGTAAGAAGGATAGTGTCAGATTTATTTGTTTAAAAAAATACAGGGGCAGCTAGTTGGCCCAGGGGATGAAGCACTGGCACTAGATTCAGGAGTACCTAAGTTCACATACAGCCTTGGAGTCTTGACACTTACTTATGTGACACTGGGAAAGTCACTTAACCCTCATGGCCCTGCAAAAAAAAAAAATCTATATCTAAAAAATACACTATTTAAAGGAAAATAATCAGCCTAGCCTAATGGGAAAAATCTTTGGAACCAAAGTCACAAGACCTTTCACTTACTCTTGGGTAAGCAGTTTGTCAGCCATGCATCGCAACTAAAAGCCAATCATCTCTTTTGACCTCAGATTCCTCATCTACATAATTGGTGAGCTACAGTAAATTCTTTCTAAGATGTAATGCAGTTTTCATATATTATGATTCCCTTTTCAATTTATTATCCAATAGACCACTAAGATATAGTGGTAGGAAGTGTGGGTAAATTTAAAATAAATTTTATCATGAGCATATTCCAAAACTTGGCCTAGGGGACAGCTAGGTGGTATAGTCAAGAAAGCAGTGGCCCTGGATTCAAGAGGACCTGCGTTCAAATTTGACCTCAGATACTTGACACTTACTTAGCTATGTGACCCTGGGCAAGTCACTTAACCCTCATTGCCCCGGAAACAAACAAAGCAAAACAAAGCAACCAAAATAAATAAATAAATAAAAACCCTTGGCCTAGGAAGGTAAAACATGTTGAATTTTTGTTTGTTTGATTTTATTTATTTTGGTTTGTTTGTTTTTTGAAGATTGCTGCTATGGAAATGTATTACCTCAGTCCTTTGGATAATGATAAATGTATTCTTTAAAAATAGACTACAAGAGCACTGGTTCTATTCTTTTTTTACTCTAATGTTCTGGTTTCAACTTAGTTGCATGTGTTCTCTCTTTACTAATATCTAATATACTATAATAAATGCTTAATTCCCAGAACTGGTGCAGTAGCTTCTAATTTCTAAGTCACAAATATATTAGAAACCCCAGCTAATTTTTCCTATACTTGGGACAGGAAAAGGTGACCATACATTTAATTTTAAACATCACAGTTGGAGAACAAAGTATATTAGATATTAGTATCCTGCTCTTTGAGGGCAGGAACTATATTTTGAATTTCTCCTTAGTACACAGCCTGGCACATAATAGATCCTTAATAAATGTTTATTTACTGACTGTGGCAGTATTGTGTAATACAAAGAGAATTCTATTTGGTCTCATTAGATGTAGGTAGACATTCTGATTCAATTATTGTCTATGAATTTGAACTTGAGAATATTTTTTATATCAGAGAAATAGAAATTTCATAGAGAAGGTTAGGATAGATTACCTCCAAAGGCCCTTCTAGCTCTAAATCCTATGATCATATAAGATAGTGAAAATCATTCCTTCTTGGAAATTGTATGTCCACATAAAACCATTTGAAAAAAAAAACTACTTTGCAAATTCTTGTACTAATCATAAGAAGTCTATGACATGGGAATCCCAAACACAAAAATTTCCAGATGTGGTTCTTTATGATTGGATTACCTACTGAATGCCATTTTTTGTTTTAACATTTTAAAAAGAAATTTCAGCAAAAGCTACATTGGGAAAGGGACCAGAGTAGTGAACCTTGAACTGCCAGCATGAGAGGAAGCCGAAACACTTTGAGATTCATCTCCCAAGGAAACCATCATGATGTGAACAGGGTTAAAATAATAATAATAATAAAAAGAGTGAAATTACCAAAGGTCTCAGCAAGATGAAACTTAAGAACCTTGAACATAAAGCAGAAAAATAAACAGGCTAAAACTTCAACAACAAAAGAAAATTTAAACTTTCACAAACAAACAAATGAATGAATGAATGAGTAAATGAATGAATGAATGAAAGAAGTAAATTAATAAATGGATAAATAAAATAAATAGATACATCAATTAATTAATTAATTAATTAATTAGTAGATGAATGAATGAACAAATGAATGAATGAGTAAATAAACAAATAAATAGATAGGTTAGATAGATAAATGCTGCATAATAAAGAAAAATGACAAATAATTGATACAGAATACTTTAAAAAATGGAATCAGAACATAATTTTCCCGAACAATTTAAATTAGAATTATTACAACAGAATTTACAACTTCAATAGAAAAGACTAATGGGCAGAACAGAAATAAAAACTTAGAATTTGCAATGGTAAATCTCCCCAAAGAACTTTGAGAGAATAATAGATTAGGAATGAAAATGTACAGAAGTTAAGGACACTCAAGAAGAAAAGTAGCAAAAAAGCAAAGAAAAAACAATAAAAAGAAATTATTCCTACTATGCAAGCAAAACATACTGATCTCTAAGACAGGATGTATGAAACCATTGGACTTTCAGGAAAAATAAATGATAAAAAACAAAGTACCTTAACACCATAATGCTGAAAATAAGAGTACACCCAACTTCTGAACATAGAATATGGAACACCATTAAAAAAATTCACAAATCAACTCAGAGGTGGGGGGAAATACCAAGGCTCCAAACCCTAAAACACATGGTGTTTAAATTTAACAGTTTAATTCAGAAACTAGTTCTGGAAGTGATCAATGAAAAGACTTTCAAATACAAATGAAAGAAAAAATAAATAAGAGAGGACTCTTCTTCACCCACCAGAAAAGAGAGGAGGGAATTAAATAATGGGTTCCAAAAGACAAGGAAACTCAAGATATAGCCCAGGGCAATCTCTCTATCCTTCAAATCTGAGCTTATATATATTTTAAGTTGGATGATTAACAGGGTGTTTGAAATATCTTTAGAAAGAAAATATGAACTGAAGAAATTATTTGCTTCTCAAATACACCCAAACAAAATGAAATTCAGGAGGAGTAAATAAATGCAGTAGTAAAGGAAAGCAAGAGCAACATAATAGCAGAGCTACTAGTAAGAAAAATCTTATTTTGTGTACACAAGGAGATGGGTGAAATCAGATGTTAGTTGGAAGTAAAAATGAAGATGCAGGCCTAGAGCATCATCAACAAATTTTGAATTATTTTTTCTACATTAAAATATAGGAGGGCACATGGAAGAGGAGAAGCAATAAACTTTTATTAAACACCTATTATGTGCTAAGCACTGAGGATAAAAAAAAAAGAGGCAGAGCACCTACTGTCAGTGACCTTAAAATCTAATGGCAGAGTCAACATGTAGAGAAATATATGCAAAGCAAACTCTCTCTGAATGTATGTATATGTGTATATGATAAATATATGTATATGTTTATAATAAACACATATATGATATGTGTATATATGATACATATGATATATATATATATATATATATGATAAATTGATAAATAGGAAATAATTGACAGAGGGAAGAAACTAGAATTAAGAGAGGTTTGGGAAGGCTTCCTGTAGAAAGTGGGATTTTAGTTGGGATTTAAGGAAGCCATGAAGTCAGTGGTCGAGGAGGGAAAACTTTCCAATAATGGCAGTCAGTCAGAGAGAATGTCTGGAGCTCAGAGATGGAGTGCCTTGTTTGTGGAACAGCCAGAATGCTCGTGTTACTAGATTGGAGAGTACATACTGGCCAAATTAATATGCAAGAAGACTGAAAATGTAGGAGAAAAGTAGGGAAAAGAAAGGAGACTTCACTTTGTTGATAGTAAGATTATCTATCAATGTCCCAATTGGTGAAAAGAGATGATTTATGAAAGGAGAGTTGGACCTTGTGCTACTTGTAACTTGGGGCATTTGGTGACTGAAAGATCTACCCTACTTTCTTGTGAGTGGAAGAGTTGGAAATCCTGGAGACCAGAGAGACCTAGCTCCATGGGGCAGCATGGAGCTAGATGAAGATTTTGAGGCAATGGGGTGGGGTATAACTGAAGGAGGTTTTAAGGACAGCTAGGTGGCAAAGTGACATCATAATTAACAACATAAAAGTGAAAATAATAGAAGAGCCAAACTTCTGAACATAGAATATGGCACACCATTAAAAGAATTCACAAATCACCTCAGAGGTGATAAGGAACACCAAGGCTCCAAACCTCAAAACATATGGTGATTAAATTTAACAGCTCAATTCAGAATTCTGGAAATGATCAGGAAAAAGACCTCCAAATACAAATTAAAGAAAAATTAAATAATATGGGACCCATTGGCCTGAAGTCAGGAAGACCTGAGTTTAAATCTGGCCTCCAACACTTATTAGCTGTGTGAACCTGGGCAAGTCACTTAAAACTGTTTGCCTAAGTTTAATTTTCTGTAAAATGTGTTGGAACATGACATGGCAAACTACTACAGTATCTTTGCCAAGAAAACCTCAGATGGGGTCATGAAGAGTCAAACATGATTGAAATGACTGAACAGCAAGAATCTGGGAGGTTATAGTTCAGTGGTAGGTTGCATAATCAGGAATAAGTTGAGGGAGTGGGTTCTCCTGGGGCAGTGTGCTTTTTGACACAATAATTGTCACTGTTCGCAGATGGCAGGAAATAGAATAAAAAATAAGAGAATAACAATAATAAAACAATAATAGAAAGAATAATAGAAAAGGGGTAGAAGTGATAGAAATAGCTGAGAGGAGGGAAACTAGAATGTATACCTTGGAAGTTTTTATTTATTGAGGCATATAGAGAAAAAAGAAATGGCAGACAATTACTGGGGACATGAATCAGAGAATGATGATCTAGAGTGGATAGAAAAAGAGAATTGGTAATAAAGAGAGTGAAAGAAAATCTTTTTGGAGGGAGAAGTAAGCAATGAAATAAAAAAAACACTAATGACTGAGATTAATTGAAAAGGAGAAAGAGAATCTGTTTAACTGAGAGTAAAAAAAGAGAGAAGAATTATATAACCAGACTAAAGAAGACACAAATAAGAAAAACCCTGAAGGAATGTCAACCTATGTTCTCTGACTATACAGAGATATTATAAAAATGAGGAAAAAGTCCAATGAAACAATTGACTTATTTTTTTTTCTTCAAGGAGAGCATGTAGGAAAGAATCTTCATAATACCATCAAAAATTTAGTGTGTTAATAATTATCCTCCCCAAGAAACATTAGAAACAGTCTAAAATGATAATTCCTAATGAAATTAGGAAATAACCATTCTTATCTGGAAAATTTAGCATAGGATGTGACATAATCTTATTAGTCATGGGCCAAACAAGCTATCTAGCAAAAATGCTGCCCTATTTATAAGATCTAGGAGGCTCTGGAAAAGAAAAAAAAGGAATGGCTTAAATAGTTTTCGTTATGATAATGTATGTGAGTATGTTGGAGAACTGCAATGTGCACTGTATGATAACCAGCTGAAGTTTATAATAGAAAAATGTTATTTGCCCCAAAGAACACAATAAAAAAACAATAATGCATAAATAAGGTGTATCTCTTATGAAAATTTCATTATTTTAACAAATTTGCATAATTCGAATCATAGATTGTGCCAGAACTCCAGACGCTTACACTTAACACAGTGCTATTTTTCAGGCTTATCTGAATAACTGCATTTCTAGGGAATGTTCAGTTTCAAATATATGACTGTGTGAAAAGCAAATCATCAGGATTTGCAGAAAGCCCTCAAATAACTTTTATTCTAGTAAGCCACATAGATAATACTATGTCCTTCCTTTCCCAATTGTGTTTACTTAGGAGTTCAAGAAAACAAAGAAACAAATAGTGGAGGGACAGGAAAAATATAAGGAAAATGAGTCTTTCATACATTAATTAAACTTCCTAAGCCCAAACATAGACTTTGAAAACAGCCACTATCTGTGACCTTTTATGTTTCTTATAATGCTTTTGTGTTTGTTTGACTATTACCTATTTTATACTTCAGTACTGTCACCAGTAGTTTCAGAGTAGAAAATGTTTATTTTAAGCCACATTATAATGCAATGATTTAATGTGCTACAATAACCCTCCTAAAAAACTAAAAGGGAGTTGCTGTTTTTTTTCTATCAGTTCTAATAATTTGATTGCAAATCACCTTGAGCTAAAGGCCTGATATTTTCAATAAAATGGCAAGTCCATGTGGAAACAGGGGCAGTGAGCCATCCAGTCATGAAGTTGTCCTTTTTCATTCCACTGGCTTGATAACACTCCTTTAAAAATAAAGAGAAACTTGTTATATTTTACAGACATTTTTGTTTTCCATGTACAAACAGAAGTAAAAATGTACTTTTACTGTCTCTACCTCTTTCACTGGATTTTTCAGATATTAGTATTTACCTTTCCTTTAATAAGTAAGGGAATAGTTTTGCCTTCCTTAAAATGTAATATTCACTTTATTAAAAAATAATAATAAGTTAAATTACTCAAGCAAGGTTTATTTTATCAGAACCCTATTTTGTGGATTTCAGTACTGGAGATACGAGATATTTTATTAGATTACGGATCAAGGCCCCTTAATATTGTACTATTGACATTCTGACAACAATTATAAACAAACCACGAAGTGCTGTTTTATAATGCAGCTAGATTATAATTATAGCATTGAAATATTGCAAATTAAAGTGTACTTAATGTATTCTATCATTGCATTAGTGTTATATGTATGATTTAAGCTATTATCTGGGAGAATGGAACACTGTAAATAATTAGTTAGATTTGATGAAACATGAGTATACTATGTACCTTTCTGGTGCCAACAAAATCAATTTTTTGATTGTGACTTCATTATGTTGATTACAGTGTTATGAATTAGAATTATTTGAAATATGTTTATACTCAAATATAAGTACAAATAAACCTGCCAAAGCAAAAAAATATATAATGATGAATGTTGCATTATTAATTACGTTTCCAACACAATGGCTGAGTACAGGGTAATTCTTGAGGTAGAAATCAATGATGTAAATTTCTTATTGAACATTCTGTTCTACTCTCCCATCAAGGTCCAACTAGAGCATTGCAGCATCAGTTAACTGGGGTGGGTGGTCAGCCTCTTAAGTGTCAAGAAACTCTACCCCTAACTTGTGCTCATGAGGACCAATCATTTCAATATGTCTATTTAATTTTGCCATCCTCTGCATGTCTTTTATTGGGCTGGGATTTTATGAAAAAGGTAGGCTTCCTGTTGTCTCTTATCCCAACACCTCCCTCCCCAACTTTTATGTTGGTAGCTCCTCCTTTATGGAGACTTTATGTAATCCCACTTTAAATAATATGGGGGCAGGGGGAGTAATGCCTGTGTTTTGGGACTGGGGGATTCCATACTGATCTACTCATGCAACTTTCATGGTTCATCTCGAACCTACCTACCATAACCTCATAGGAAGCAGTATCCAATATCCCTGGAAGCCCATGAAGGACTCCATAGATGCCTGGAAAATTGGTCATCAACATGTAATACCCCATCTTACTGGGAAGTAAGGAAGCCTAATGGTTCATGGTACATGGTTCAGGATCTTAGAGTCATTAACAAGGCAGTAATACCTGTCCATCCCATTGTACCAAATCCTTACACCATCTAACTCAAATAATTGGGAACTCCCAATGGTTCTTTAAAATTGACTTTACAGATAAATTCTTTTGTATTCCCCTGGAACCAGACTGCAGCTTTATTTTTGCTTTTGAATGGTTTTTCCCTTCTAACTGCAGGCCCCAGCGCATGATTTGGACTGTTCTCCAACAAGATTTTAGGGATAGCACTCACTACTTTGGTCATACACTTAACAATGATCTCCGTGATGTATATCTAAGAGACAGCTGCCTACTGCAGTATGTAGATGACCTCCTTGCATGCAACCCCTAAAAAGCCTGTTGTACTTTTGACACCATTTCTACTTTAAACTTTTTAGATGACTGAGGCTATAAGGTTTCTACCCCTAAAGTCCAGTTGGTCTCTCTCTCTCTCTAAAATGTACTTATGAAATGATCATACCCCTAACTCTTAGTCTGTGATGGCAAAATATAAGCTATGCTCTCTATTCCTATTCACTCTACTAAGAAACAGCTCTTTACTATTCTGGGCATGGCACATTTTGGAATTATTACAAAACCTCTCTATGAGGCTACGAGGGGCTCTGACATGGAGCCATTAGAATGGAGTAGGAAGCAAAATTGGGCTTTTACACTTCTAAACCAAAAATTTTCCTCATCCCCTGCACTAGGGACTTCCAGATTTGGACAAGTCCTTTCCCCTTTTTGTGCATAAAAGGAAACATTTTGCCCTAGGTCTTTTAATACAACCCTTGGGTCCTGAGCTACATCTAGTAGAACTACTTTTCCAAACTTTTAGACACAGTGCCTCAAGGTTGGCCCCCTTGTCTAAGGACTATCACAGCTCCTGACCTTATTGTAGAAGCATCTAAACTCACCCTAGGCCAATCACTATGTGGTAAAAGTTATTTGTGGAAAAGATTAATATCACAAGTTTTAGCCGAATCATTTGGGAGGGGCCACACCTGGCCCACCCTGAGATTTTGTATGCTACCGAGGTCAGAAGGAGAATTCTCCATGAGCAGCTTTTGAGGGACCTCCCCTTTTGGGGAAGGAGAGATTGTATGCCACGTGAAGGAAGGCGAGGCACTTATGGTAGGCTAAGCTCTTGGGCACTGCCGGAATGCTGAGCAGCTCTCTCTGGCAGTTGACAGAGGTCGTGGTGGCGCGTGAGCAACCTTAGACTGGTGGTCTGTTCAGGTTAGTGAGTTACCTACTGAAAATTCTAAATTCCTTTGAACCAGCTTAGGTTAAGTTTAGAGTTAAGAGCATCTATCTGTATTTCTATTATCCCATTTCCTTATCTTTTATTTTTATTCGTTTCACCTTTGTTGTTTAATTAATTCCCAAGTAATAAAATCTGATCCTTTTGTGAACTAAAGCTTAGAGGCTCCTTTCTTATTGGCCTGGGAGAAATATCTAAAAAGAATAGTTCAGAGGGGAGATTAAACCTAAAAAGGTCCTTCATATTTCTGGCACCCTAATATTAAGGTGAGTCACCCAAATAATGCTCAGTATATCTAATTTTGGCCCTCACATCTAGAAGTCCTTTCTCCTCACTGTGGTCTCAGCATCTTGGAAACTAGAGGCCAGACATAGATCACTGGTGATTGCCTAACCAAATATCAGGTCCTCCTATTAAATACCCCTGACCTTACTTTAAAGGTGTGTAGTACACTGAACCCTGCTACCCTACTACATCTTCCAAGAGATTCCTCTCCACAGGACTGTGAAGAATTGATGGATCATACTTTGCTAAAAGGTCAGACCTTAATGATAACCCAATTTTGAACCCTGATATACTCTGGTACTCAGATAGTCCTTTCTTTACTGAGTACAGCTTACAGAAGGCGGGATTCAGTGGTCTGAAACACTGCTACCACTGAAGCCAAAGGGATCCCACCAAGAACGTTATCCCAAAAAGCTGAACTTATTGCTCTCACTGTAGCCCGGGAACTGGCTAAAGACAAAACTGCTAACATAAATGTGTGTGTGTATACACATATACACACATACATTATATGGACTCTAAATATAAATATAGATATAGATATATAGATATGAATATGGCTATAGATATGTAGATATAGATATAGACATAGATGATATAGATAAAGATATAGAAGTGGATGTGAATGTGGATGTGGAGATATAGAGGACTATTGACTTCAAAGAATTTTCCTGTGAAGCATGGAAAGGATATTCTGGACCTACCTGAGGCAGTAAATCTTCCCAGTCAGGGCTTCATTATACACAGCTGAAGGCACCATGTTATCAACCCCTCCATGGAATAAAGGAATCACAGGGCAAAACTTGCTGTTAAATCAGATGCCAGGTCCATTCACCTGTTTACCTTAGCCCTGGATTCCTGAACTTTACTGTGCCCTAAGGTATTTACACTTCCTATACCAAAGTGACCAAACAAGCTAAAATTCAAGGTTTTGTCCCCCAAAATACAGGATGTTAGCACTATCCTTCTGGTTTGCTACTTTTCCCCAGGACTATAATGTGGAAAGTTGCAATGGGCCTCCACAATTCCACTCACCTGGACAAGGAAGCTCTAACCACTTCACTAAAGTCTCTCTTTACAGGCAATGACATCTCTAAGACCATCTGGGATATCTGCAATTCCTGTGCCCTGTGCCTTCAAACTAATGCCAACAGGACCCTAAACCACCCCACCCCCTTAGGTCAATTCAAAGCCCAGGGGAAATACCAGGGGAAGATTGTCAGATACATTTTACTCACCTACCATTCTGCAAAAGGTATAGAGTTCTTTTAGTCTTTGTAGATACCTTTTATAAATGGGTAGAATCCTTTGCCAGCCGAACAGAAAAAGCATAGGACACAAATTCTTTCTCAATGAAATAATTCCTAGGTTTGGCCTTCCCAAATCACTCCCCAGTGATAATGGTCCTGCCTTGACTTTTCAGATTATTCATATGATTTTTAAAACATTGGGTATAAACTATTATCTTCATTCCTTCTGGCATCCCTACTCCTCAGGAAAAGTAGAACATAACCAGACAGTGAAGAAGACCCTTACCAAACTCTGCAAGGAAACAAAGATTGATTGGGTCCATGCACTCTCCATTGCACTCATCCAAAATTACAATGGCATCTTGAGCTAATTTGGGACTGTAAGGGCCAAATTTATTATGGGGAGAGTTAATTGGGTAGCTAGCCATAATATTGGAGTTCAGAAAATAATGAGAGACATCTAGGTCCAAAGTGTCCTCCCTTGCAAACTGCCTTTTTTAGTTATTTCTCCCAGGCTAATAAGAAAGGAGATTAACAGCCTCTTTTCCACAAACAAACCAGGTTTTATTAATAGGAATAAAATTTACAACAAATGTGAAGTTAATAAAGCCAGGGACAAGGAAACCGGGGAAGAGAAAAACAGATAAGCTCCGTGGTCTAGGAAAGTCTGACTAAAACCCCAAACTTGCTTCCAGTTCAGCCAGCTCAAAAAGCTGGCCTTGAATCTAATAATTCACCGCCTGGGAGTCCATAGTTTTAATGGGAATAAGCTGTGCAGTCCCTCTCTGATACATTCCTGAAGTTCACCAAAGGGCAAGAGAGACTCTCAGAGCCAGTGTTCTCCCTCTTACTTTCTCTCTCCCTCCCAGAAAGGGGAGGTCCTTCAAGTTGGTTGACTAAGAGTGGTCCCCTGCTGACATCAGTAGTACACTAACACGTCACTCAGGGCCAGCCCATTGTGGCTACAATGTAATCATCCCTAAGTAGGTACTTAGTCAGGTTCTCATTCTCACCCAATTCAAACAATACTAAATCAATAAGGTGGGACCCCTAGGTGTCTGCTAAATTCCATTATTTTATCACAGTACTAAGTCCCTTTGAACTCTTTTAGTGATTCTGTCTCCCAACCATATATTCCTCTCTCCCAATAAATCTTTTTTCTTTTACAAGATTTGTGATGAGCCTCCAATTTTTTTGGGTGAGCTAGCCCCCACCCTGTCCATGTCACAAGTCCCCCCAACATTTCCTTTTTTCTTTACAAATGTCCACACAAAGAAATGTGGCATATTTAATGATCTTAATACTTTGTCTCTAACTGTCTCTCCATGCCCCAAAGTTGTGGAATGATAGGGGAAGGGGGGAGTAGGGAAAAAGGACAGTTTGAATTAAGTATGAAAAAAAGAGAAAGGAGAAGGTGGAGATTTGTGCGTATGTGTGTATTTGTGCGTATATATATATATATATATATATATATATATATATATATATATATATATATATATATATATATATATATATATATAATTTTATGGTTGATGTTCTTAATAATAGGTCTGGAAGTAAATTTGTGTAAATCAGATCCTCACTGATTCAGTTTCTGTTTCAAATATAGATGAATGGTAAGCTATGAGTGCAGTAACTGACCCCTACAAATGGATATGTGCTCTCTTTCCTCCAGACTCTCATCCTTGGAGTTAATCTTCTCTGTTCAAAACCAATCACTCTTCCTCTCCATGATTATTTTTCTTCCCTGAAATGAGCATTATCAAATATACTATCAGAATGATAGTATCAAAGATTCAGATTTGGAAGAAACATTAGAGATCACCTTATCCATACTCCTCATTTTATAGATGAGAGAACAATTCTGAGAATATATGATTTATCCAAATTCAAAGAGATATTAAACAGCAAAAGCACAAATAATACCCAGGTCTTTTGACTAGTTCTCTTTTTCTCCCCATAAAATAATATCTGTAACCTATCATTTTCTTTTTAAAAGGGAATAAAAATTTCCCCTTTTTATTTCTTTTTCTTTCCCTCCCTTTTTTGTTATATTCCTACCATATAAATCTTTTTTTATATTGTTTATGATATTTAGACAAACATTCTCAGGAACCAACTAGTCTTTGTTGTCCTCTATTTTTATTAATCCAGAGTCAGTCAGATTTATTCCTTATTATTTGTTGTTGTTGTTTTGTGGGACAATGAGGGTCAAGTGACTTGCCCAGGCCCACACAGCTAGTAAGTGTCAAGTGTCTGAGGCTGGATTTGAACTCAGGTCCTCCTGAATCCAGGGCCAGTGCTTTATCTAGTTGTGCCACCTAGCTGCCCCACTTCATATATATATTTCAATATATATATGTACATTCTCCTCAGACCCACCTTTTTTCTCACTGTTATCTATCACCAACTATCATGCTATATATTTGGAGGATCTTACTGAGTATTTTTTAATGCTGTCTCTACTTCATACTCTGCAAAGGATTTGGTATAGATCCTGTAATTATTCCATCTGTCTATACCAGTCTATAACTGTCTATACCACTCTCCACTATACTTATGTCTGATTTACTTCCAAATCACTGACTTCTATCCTCAAAAACAAACTTGAAAATGTTCTCTCCACAATTAGCAGTGATAGAGCAATGAGCTCAAACCACAAGGATAATAATCAGGCTTTCACCTATATTTGACAGTTTTGGAACTATTGAAAGCTTGCATGTCCTTAACTTCAAAAGATGTGATATCCTGGACTAAAACAACATTTAATATTCAAAGAGAGCAGCAATAGTACCAACCCAGCCATTTAAAGCAAGAATGTGCAGGTACTATGCCTGACATTGGCTTAAGTCAGGAAGCAGACTAGAAAAATTAAAAACAAACAAACAAAGACAAGGGGCAGCTAGGTGGTACAGAGGATAGAGCAAAGGCCCTGGACTCAGGAGCACCTGAGTTCAAATCCAGTCTCAGACACTTGACACTTACTAACTGTGTGACCCTGGGCAAGTCACTTAACCCCAGTTGCCTCACCAAAAACAAACAAATAAAAGACTTCCTATAAATTAGAACAAACCACATAGATACATTTTTCTTATATCTTTTTTAACATATTTGGCCCTTTTTCTTCAACCACTCTCTCCCCATCCTTTGTCCTAATACTCATATTTTCTTTTTCAGTTTAAGTATTTATATAAAGATGAATTTTTGTTTAAGTTTAGATTCGTAATTTGTGTTTCTGGGCATACACCTGATTGTAATTGTGTTCAAGCTTGTATTATCATTCTGAATGATAGGGAGATTTATTGGATGCCTGTTCTTCTGAATCCCTTCTGGAACAATTACATATCCTTCATTTTATGAAACTACTATGTGATCATGATTTCTCTTTCCATTTTCCCTTTTATCTAAAGTAGATTCTTTTGACTCTTTTATTTTTTGTTTTTAAAAAAAATAAAAGATTACGGGGCAGGTAGGTGGCACAGAGGATAGAGCACCAGCCCTGGATTCAGGAGGACCTGAGTTCAAATCCGACCTCAGACACTTAACACTTACTAGCTGTGTGACCCTGGGCAAGTCACTTAATCCCAATTGCCTCATAAAATATATATATATATATATATATATATATATATATATATATATATATATATAAAACTACCCATAAGTCTTGTGTTTATTGTTGTTGTTTTAATTTATTCCATTACCATTAATGATCTAATGGTTCTGAGAATGGTTTCTTATTTCTTAGTATTGTATTGACATATAAAAATTTCATGCACATATATTGCATTTGAATGAAATAAATATAAAAACCTTTCTTTGATTACCTTGGTGGCCTCATTATCATGTCTCTTCAGTTCTGGTGTGTTCATTAGGAATGCTTGGAAACCCTCTGTTCTATTAAAAATCTACTTTCTTTCATAGGATTATAATTACTTTTATTGAATAGGGCACCTTTGATTGGAAATCTTCATTCATATATTTATTGGTTCATTTGTGCGTTTATTTATATATATATATATTTTTTCTTATGAATTATTGTAATGGAAGTCATCTTCTCCTTTATAACAGAAACAACAAAATTATTTATATTACTTATTTTGTCACCTGAGTACTTGAACTTCTTTTTCTTGTATTCTTGTAGTACTTTTTTTCTTTTATATGAAAGCTATGGATTGCAACTGTCCTTTGATTGAGAGATGTATTTTGTTCTTTCTGTCAAAAATGACAACTCTATTCTTTCTATTTTAAATTTGTATTCTGTTCCTCAGGGGTCTAAGAGTTTTCCTTTTTTATTTTGTATAATAATATTGTATTTATAAATCTTTATGGGGCATCTAGGTGGTGCCATGGATAGAGCACTGGCCCTAGATTCAGGAGGACCTGAGTTCAAAGCTGGCCTCAGACACTTAACACTTACTAGTTGTGTGACCCTAAGCAAGTCACTTAACCCCAATTGCTTCACCAAAAAAGAAAAGAAAAGAAAAAAAAGAAATCTTTATGATAATTCTTAGATATTACATTAAGGGATTATCATAATTAGTTCAGTTTGTCTGATTAGTTATGTATATGATCAAAATACACATATAGATATATAACTATAACTATGGCATAAGTATGTGTTTGTGTATGTTTGTGTCAAATAATGATAATTTGTTAATAAACCAAATGACAATTATGATCATATAGCAATATACATCAACACTATCTAATCATATCTATGCATATAAATATATGTGCATGTATATAAGCTTGTGGACATGTATATGAATATTTATCTTTCCTTCTCTTTTTTTAAAGTTATTTTCATATTTCTAGTGTCTCTTCTGAAGTGTGTATTCTCTTTTCCATTCATTCTTTACTGTCTTTTCCATTTTATACACCTTGCTTTATTATACTTTTTAAAAATTTCCCAATGTTTTTATCAATTATGCATTTCTGCTATTTTTTTAAAAAATCACTTTGATTTTTCAAATCTATATTTTGACATTTTTTCAGATTTTTATACTGTTTTATTTTGAGAAATAAATTTCTGTATCAAAAATGTAAAAAAAAAAGAAATAGCAAATGAAGGCAAAAGGAAACTATTAGAAATTATTTTGATAAATTAATTTAATTTTACAATTTAAATTAATGGCATGAATATTGAGAAGCTATAGGAGAGGTATAATAGGATGAGAAATAATTTAAATAAAATAATTTTTTAAAGTTAAAATATTTAATTGAATGATCCTAAGTCAATTTTCAGGGGAAAAACAACAACAACAACAACAACAACATTAAAAAGCATCACATCGATTTACAATGGACTTGTGGCAGGAAGACTGAATAGAAGATTACTGCAGTGGTCCAGAAGTGAGATGATGAGGACCTGGAACAGTATGCTAGAAGGCAGTATGTATAAGAAATGTTATGGAGGAAGAATTTACAAGGTTTGGTAACTGACTGAATACAGACAAAGAAATAGTATGATGAATAGAGGATATAACTTAGATTATAAGTCTGGTTGACTGGGGAACTGGTGGTACCCTCAAAAGTAATAAGGCAGAAAACAGAAATTTTGGTGAGAAGGTAATGAATTCAGTTTTGACATTTTAAGGTTAACAAGTCTACAAGATATCCAGTTCTGGATGTCTAATATGAATGTAGATATGTATAACTGGAGGTCAAATAATACTTATATACCTGGAAAAAGTATTCAGGAGTATATGAATAATAATTGAATCCATGGAAGCTGATAAGATAGCAAAGTACAATAATATGTAAGGAAAAAGAGAATAGAAGTCAGGGCAAAGCTTGAGAGAATATCCTTCATTAGCAGACGCCATCTGGAAGAAAATCTAGAAAATGATTTTGAAGAACAATAAGACTGATAGTAGTAATGCCTTCAAAAGTGCTATTTATATTTCTATTTTCTTATTTTTTAAGTTATACATGTGTAGTAATGCAAAACATTTCTACATTAGTCAGGTTGTGAAAGAAAACATAAAAACAAAACAAACAAAACAACAATAACAACAACAACAACAACAACAACAAAAACAAGAAATAGGAACCAAAAAAATCATGCTCCAATCTGTATTCAGATACCATCCCTTCTTTTTCTGGAGATGGATTGCATTTTCATAAGTCCTTCAGATTTGTCTTGGATCATTGTATTGCTGAAAATAGCTGAGATATTCACAGCTGATCATCTTAAAATATTGCTGTTACTTTGTACACAGTACATTTCACTTGACTTCAGCTCATGTATGTCTTTCCAGGTTTTTCTGATAGCATCCTGCTCATCATTTCTTATAGGCCAATAGTGTTCCATCATAATCTCATTCCACAATTTGTTTAGCCACTCTCCAATTGATGGGCATCTTCTCAAATCAATCATTTTTGTTTGTTTGTTTTTTGTCTCTTTTTGAATACCGATCTAGTAGTGGTACTACTAATTCAAAAAAAGCACGTATGGTGCCATAGCCCTTTGGCCATAGGTCCAAATTGCTCTACAGAATGTTTGAATTAGTTTACAACTTCACCAAGAGTTCATTAATGTCTCATTTCCCCTATATCCCCTACAACATTTGTCATCCCCCTCTACTGTCCTATTATCCAATCCAATAGATATGAGGTAGTACCCCACAATTGTTATGATCTGTATCTCTCCAATCAATAGTGAGTTAGAGCATTTTCATATGATTATAGCTAGCTTTGATTATTTCATCTGAGAACTTCATATCTTTTGAACATCTATCAATTAGGGAATGGTTATTATTTTAACAAATTTGACTCAGTTCTCTATGTTATTGAGAAATGAGGCCTGTCATACAAACTTTCTTCAATTATTTTCACTATTTCTAACTGTATTTTCCTACATCCTTTTCTAGCTTATTTCACTCTGCTGCTCTTGAAAAGTTTTTTTGCTTCTGACTGCTCCCTCCCACAATCTCTCCTCCCTTCAATCACACCTCCACCTTATCCTCTTCCCCTCCTATTTTCATGCAGGGTAAGATAGTTTAGTATACCAAATTGAATATGTATGTTATTCCATCCTTGAGCCATTTCTGATGAGATCAAGGTTCACTCAGTCCACAGCACTTCCCTCATCTTCCCCTCCACTGTATAAGCTTTTTCTTGTTTCGTTTATATGAGATAGTATGAGAAAACAAGGAAAATAATAAATGTTGGAGAAGCTGTGGAAAAATCAGAAAACTAATGCATTGGTGGAGTTGTGAACTGATCCAGCCATTCTTGAGAGCAGTTTGGAACTATGCCCAAAGGGTGCATACCCTTTGATCCAGTAATACTACTACTAGGTCTGTATCAAAAAGAGATCATAAAAAATGAAAAAGGAACCACATGTACAAAAATTTTATAGCAGCTCTCTTTGTGGTGGCAATAATTAGAAATTGAGGGAATGCACATCAATTGGGGTATGGCTGAACAAGTTGTGGTATATGAATATAATGGAATAATATTGTGCTATAAGAAATGATGAGCAGGGGTTTTCAGAAAAACCTAGAAAGACAAGCGGACTGATGCTGAGTGAAATAGCACAAACAGGAGAACATTGTACACAGTATCAGCAACATCGTGTGATGATCAACTGTGACAGACTTAACTCTTTTTAGCAATAGAATGATCCAAGACAGGTCCAAAGGACTTATGATGGAAAATTTTCTCCACAATCAGAAAAAAATGAACTATAGAATCTGAAAGCAGATTGAACCATATTGTTTCTACTTTTGTTTTGAGGGTTTTTTCCCTATTGTTTTGATTCTTCTTTCACAACATGATTAATGCAGAAATACATTTACTGTGATTGTATGTATGTGTATATATATATATATATATATATATATATATATATATATATATATATATATATATACACATACATACACACACACACACACATATATATATCCAATATTACATTGCTTTCTGTCATGGGGAGGGAAGGGAAAGGAGGGAGGGAGAAAAATTTGGAACTAAAAATCTTCTGAAAACAAATGTTGAAAATAATCTTAACATGTAACTGTAAAATAATAAAATACTTTTATGATTTAAACTATATATATATAATTATTTTCATGAGAAACAGAAAAAATGGTATGTTCTACAGGTATATTATTTACCACTTATAATTCAGTATGTGTCCCTAGAGAAATATGGGAGGAAAAATACAACTCACATTTGACAGCTAATTATTTTTATTTAGCAAACATCTCATAGTAAAGATTTCATACTTCTGTAGGTAAATTATTGAAAGAGAAAACTTATTGTAATTTGATATTGATTTACAGATAGAAGTGCCAGATAAATGTTGACTGATGTCAAAATGAAATTCAGATAACTCATTGTTCTATGATAATTTGGCATATACCTTGCTTTCTATGTTTCAACTTGACAGAAATGAGCACAAACTTAGAGAACATCAAGAGTGGCAAGTGATTTATACATGGCACAGGATTATCAAAGACAATGTAATTTCATTTTGCCTAACATTTTTGATATAGGACTTGTCTCAAAATGTAGTACAAAACTGAATATTCTAGTTATTAGTGGAGGATGGGGGAAATGTAAGAACATGAAGGTAAAAGAAGGACAATGATTCTGATAAGATTTGAAAGATGATGGACATTTGTTAGATAGTTTCTTAGTTGTAGATTTCTGCATCAACTTCTAAGCATTAGTTTCTTTCTATTTTTACAAATTCTTTTTGTGACTATCTCCTAAACCTCAAAATTAAGAATTTTGGAGTTATATTTGAATGCATGTTTCTCCTTCATATTTTATCAGTCACAATAATCCATATGGTCTGCAGAATTGTTCTATTAATATCCTCTTCATTTAATCAGTCTTTACTCAATATCAATCCTTACCACCTCACCCTTTCTTTGTGGAAGCTAAGCTATTTTCCCTGATACCAATTTACCCTATGCAAGTCCATCTTAGAATCAAATGACAGTATAGTTTTATTTTGTTTTGTTTTGTCTTTTATTCAAATATCTTTTTCACCATTCCTTTTCATAACAATACAAAATGTTTCTTTATTTATATCTAATCACATATAAATGTTTCAGATTAACATTCAAGATCTGGTTGTTCAATATCAAAACACATCTGTCAATACTTCTCAGAGAAAAATTATTTGATAGATTCTTGAATGGGGTACTCTTTTTGAGTTGTTATATGGGAAATCACTCAGGGTGTATTATATTTAATTAATGGTAATCCATATCCAATCAGTAATTAAAAAGGTCTCCATGTAGTCTTTGGTACTATTAACAATTATATAATTTTGCATATTTTCTGATGAATTTCTATCATATTATTGAGCTAGAAGTTTCCCTGATAATTCCCTGATAATTACTGGACCTCATTGTATTATCTCTTCTTCTCTTTGTCCTCCTCTTCTTCCCCCTCTTCTTCCTCCTCCTCCTCTTCTTTTTTCATCTGCTTCTCTTTCCTCCCCACCTTCTCTTCCCCCTTTTCCTCCTCCTTCTTCTTCTCCTTCTCTTCTTCCTGCCACTTTCCTCCTCCTTCTTCTTCCTCTTTCTCTGTCTCTCCCTGTTTCTGTCTCTCAGTCTCTGATTCTCTCTCCCTTTCCCTCTCTGTCTTTCCCATTTTCCTGTTAACTCTTTCCTCAGGTAAGTGCTCATATTCTATTAAAAAAACTTGTTCAGATAACATGCAAACTATTAACAACTATGTGAAATAATATTATATATCACTAAGAGTAAGATAAATATAAATCAAAATAACTCTTCTATCACTTCATAACTAGAAAAGTGGCAAACATGTGACTAGTCTGTATTGGATAACTTTTAGGGAGATAGAGTACATTAATATAATGTTGGTAGAAGTGGACCTGGTACAAATATAAGTTTTTTTAACTTAAAAAAACAAGATGGGAGGAATAAAATGTTCAAATATTCATAATGTTTGCTTTAGATATATCACAAAAGGACATATGCCATAACTGTTCAGTGCAAGAAACATTCCACATGTGCCAAAATATTAATAGCAACAATTTTTGTTGTGACAAAGACCTAAAAACTAATATAATCCCTTTGATTGTAAAATTGCCACACAAATAATAGTAGTCATATAATGGAATTATCTATGCTATATGAAAATACTATTTTTTTAAATTTTGTATTATTTTATTGAAAGTTCTCAAAGGCTGTTTACTTTTTCTTCTCCACATCCTGCTGTGCAGCCTCCTTGGCTGATTTTGCCTGGATGCCAAAGATATGGGCATTGGCCTAGGCTATTAGAAGACTAGCAAAGCCTTGAAATTCTTCTCATCTTCAGTAATTACATGATCTTTCTCTTTCTTGTAGACATTTCTGATTGGCATAACTGGTCCTGTACGCTGAGTTGCCAATTTTAACTCTTCAGCAAAACTGTCTCCCTTATTGGGTACAGATGGTTTCCTTGGAAGAGGATCAGTTTGGACCTATATTCTTTCAGCCACTGCACATTTGCCTGGAGAGACTCTGTAGACTTTTTCGGTGACAAGGGTCCACAGAGATACCAATGGTCCATGCCACTTTTTTCTGGATTCCATCAACCCAAAACTCTTCCAAGCTTAATCCTCTTACCAGCATGTAGTTTGGTGTGGTATTAGACAGTAGAACACCTCACAATGGGCTGGATAGGACCAGAAAGAGGGCAAGGAGCAAATCAATGGGCTTTTGCTTGATGGGCCTTTTGTCTCTTGATCTTGGCTGACTGGTTAAACTATGTAGCAGCTCATCTTTGCCAGTCTTTGTGGAAATGGGGCATTAGAATCATGACATTTCAGTTGGTGCCATGGCTGCTTAGAGCCCTCTTCACGGGCACTACAGCCGAATGGAAAGTGAAAAGACTTTAATTAATAATTTGTGGAAGCATAGGAAGAAAAACTTATATTGAATTAAAGAAATGGAACCAGAGTCTTCACATTTATAACAATGTAAATAAAAACAAAAAGGAAAAGGAAAATATGGCAATTTTTTATATAAGGTTTACAGCGATGCAAACAAAAAGAATAATGAAACAAAGGTGAATTTTTTGTAATTATAATCACCAAGTTTGCTTCAAGCGAAATTTGAAAATTTTACGTCCTCTTCCTTGCAGAGAGTCTAAATCTATACCTAAAATACTCTTTTAGGAAAACATATTTCACATGTAAATAAGGTGGCCAGTTCATTAGAATTGTGCTCTCTGCAGTAGAGTTTGAATGCCTGGCAGTTCTGCTTGAGAAAGCATCTCAGTGTCTGGTACCTTATCTTCCATGGTAATCTTCAAAATATTCTTAAGATAATTTAAATAGAAGTGATTCATTTCCATTCCCTGGAATGGAAATAGTATAATGGCCAGGTTTCACAGGAATACATAAACGAGATCAGCACAATGACTCCATAGACTTTCAGTTTGGTAGGAAAATTATTAACTCTTTTTTCCCCACACTTTCATTTGCAGCCTTCCAAACACTGAACTGGTTCTATTAAAAGACAGAGTAGAGAGGAATCAATGTTCCCTAGACTTCACTATGTGTGTGAAGTATAGGTGTGCAAGGAATATGAGAAGTGAAAAATCGGGGGGCAGAAATTCAAATTTAAAAGTTCAATTTTGGGGCAGCTAGGTGGTGCATTGGATAAAGCACCAGCCCTGGACTCAGGAGGACCTGAGTTCAAATCTGAACCTCAGACACTGAACACTTACTAGCTGTGTGACCCTGGGCAAGTCATAACCCGAATTGCCTCACCAAAAAAAAAAAAATAATTAAAAAATTTTAAAAAGCTCAATTTTACAGGTTGGGTAAATTTTGAACCAAGGCTAGAACTTGGTTGTCTTTAATGCTAGGATATTAAGACTGTCAAGGATGGATATGAAAAAAAGAAGATACAAGGATTTCTTTTTTGTTGTTTTTGTTCCTATGATTTTGTTTTGCTCATCCTCTTTTTAGTTCCAAAAGGAAAACTGAGAATACTATATAATAGTAAGTGAATCATTAAGTAAGTGAGTTCATTAGGCAAATTGTTTGTTCAAACTGTATGCTTAGGGTTGCTTCTCTGGGAAAAAATGGACAAGTGAAAAAAATTGTTTTCCTGATCTCTTATTTCCCATTTCAGCATTGCCTTTGCTCACTGTACACTTATTCTGTTCCTTGTTTATACAGATACTAAACCCAGATCAGCCTTTTGGGTGATTCAGTTATTTTATTTGGCTAATTTCTTCATCTTTTTCACACTTCTTTGGCATTTCTTATATTATCAATTACAAGATTCTCTATGCCATGGTCAACCATTACTTCAAGTAGATATAGCCACTAATGATAATTTTATGGTCATTTTCTCTACAATATCCTGAATCTATTGGTACTCAATAATATCAATGATAAATAAAATGTTTTAAAAGCATAATTGATCTGAGAAAGGTTTAATTGATTGATACTCACTTATTCAAAAGGGACCAAGTGGTCAATCATCATACTTTCGTCACATTTAATATGGACAGTTCAATTGCTTCTCAAAAGTTATTTATACATTGAGCACTTTGAATTAATGCTCTTTTAGACACAGTATATATGATAGATTTGCAGTTCAGTATTAGATGTAATGATCAAGTGAGATGGACAAATAATTTTTTTGTTTTTTTGTTTTTTTGTTTTTAGTGAGGCAATTGGGGTTAAGTGACTTGCCCAGGGTCACACAGCTAGTAAGTGTTAAGTGTCTGAGGCCAGATTTGAACTCAGGTACTGCTGACTCCAGGGCTGGTGCTCTATCCACTGCGCCACCTAGCTGCCCCTGGACAAATAATTTTTATCGAAGAGCTATAGTCAACCAAAAGGAGATAGCCTTATAGCAGATTAGGTGTCCCTGTAATATATAGAAGGACAACATCCAAGAATATTAAAGTATCTAATTCTTTAGCTTAAAATACAAAGGACCAATATAAAATAATTGCTGCTAATGGGCATGGTGAAATTTGAATAAGATAAGTTAATATCATTTGTTGTCATGTGTATTTGCTTACCTAGAAAAAAGATTTGTAGAGAGGAGAAAAAGAAAAGCTATGATCCATATCTTCTAGTATTTAAAAGGCAGAGTCATAAAAGAGGGTATCACCATTTTTATTATTCCCTTATAAAAAATCTAGACCAATGGAAGCAATGAAAGAAAGTTTCAGATATGTGGAATTGAGATTAATGTAAGGAGAAACTTCCTAATAGAGCTGTCTAAAAGGGAAATGGGGCAGTGAGTTGCTCATCATAGGATATCTTTTTTTATCAGTTATCTTTAGTCAGAGGCTGACTAACCACAACTTGACAGGTTTTAAAGTAGATTTGCTTCTGTTAAGATGTTTGTTTGATTGTAAAGGGTCAAGGGACTTTAAAGCTCTAAAACACCATTATCCTACAGAACATCTTGTAGCATATATTGTGTACAAGGTAGCATGTCAGAAATTAATGAGGAAACAGAATTGTTTGATAGACAACTTCAGTCCAGGGAGTTTAAAGTATAGCTGGTAATAAGAAGCAAATATAGGAAAAGTTAGCCATTTGCTTTCTTACCCTTCATTTTCTTTGAATTTTGTTTTGTTGTTGCTGCTGCCTCCTGTACAATATTGCAAATTTCTGTCCACAGTTTTTCAGCCACTCTATCAGAAGGAATCCCTTAAAATATATTAATCACTTCTGTTTCATATTTATAAGGAGAGTTATTTAGGTTAAATTATATGGTCTGATGGGCACTAGATGGCATAATAGATAAAGTGCCAGGCATTTGTGTCAGGAAGACTCATCTGGCTGAGTTCAAATCTGGCCTCAGACACTAATTTACTGTGTAATCATGGTTAAGTTACTTAACCCAGTTTGCCTTCATTTCCTCATATGTAAAATGAGCTGGAAAAGGAAATAGCAAACCACCCCAGTATCTTTGCCAAGAAATCTCCAAATGGATTAATGAAGAGTTTAATATAACTGAAAAATGACTCAATAACAAACAACACTGAACTTCTCCACCTTTGCCTGGAAAGTATATAATCAATCTAATTTTGATATTGAGCATCTGATGTCTATGTGTACAGTCACCTTTTGGGATATTGAAACTGTTTTTTTTATGACCAACAAGTTATCTTTATAAGACCCTGTCAGGCTCTGCCATACTTCATTTTTTTTACTTCAATTCAAAACTTGCCTGTTATTACAATTATCTTTTGATTTCTTCCTTTAGCATTTTACTCCCCTATGATGAATGTGCCATCTCTCTACCTGCCCTTCCTTCTCTCTCTCTCCAGTTGGGATGTTTTCATAGAACTGATCAGCTTTTCCCTTTTCAGAAACAGTGCTTGGAGGACAGACTTGTATTAATGGGATGTTGAAAAGTTTGCCTTGGACTTCAACAGATTAAATTCTGTCATTTTTGAGATTATACCCACATACTGCATGTCTCAGATTTGTATTGACTATAAGTACAACTGCAGTTAATCTAAGGGAATCTTGCCTACAGAAGTATTTGTAATGATCATCTAAATGAAATTGTATTCATATGCATTTAATTCCCTTAAACTCAATATGTCAATGGTTAATCTTTCCATCTTCTGTTTTACCACACCTACCTTATGTTATTTCATAGATCTTACATTCCAGGTTCCTTTAAAGTATCAGACTTTTCTTTCATCACCAGACTCAGCTACTATCAAGCTTCCTTTTGGCTTCAAACAAATGATTTTATTAGTAATGGAACTACTTGTAGTTATCCCCTGCTCTTCCCCAGGATCATGTTGGAAATCTTCTGACATGCAAATCTTATCAACTGGTGTCATATATTTTATCATTTTAATACTGTCCATGGCATTTTCATGGAAAATATATTGGAGGGCTCACAGCTAGGTGGCACAGTGGGTAGAGCACTGGCCCTTGGATTCAGGAATACATGAGTTTAAATCCGGCCTCAGACACTTGACACTTACTAGCTATGTGACGCTTTGGGAAGTCACTTAACCCCAATTGCCACACCAAAAAAAACCCATATATATTGGAGGGGGCATTACTTTAGTGGGTAAAGTACTGGGTTTGGATTCAAGAGGACCTGAATTCAAATTTGGCTTCAGACATCTCACGCTTACTAGCTGTGTGACCCTGGAAAGTGATTTAAAACTCATTGCCCCACAAAAAAAGAAAGAAAAAAAGAAAGAAAACAACAACAACAACAACAACAAGAAACAAAAAAAGATAGATATAGTTATAGATATAGATATATATTTGCGTGGTTTGCCATTTCCTTCTTCACTGGATAATTTTTTGTCAGAAATCTCCACAATGACCTTAACACCTTAGGTAATCCTGAAGAGCATAGTTCATATTTTCATTCTGCTTTTGTTTACATTACTCTTTATCATTCACTTATGTATTTAATTTTTCAATTCTTTTAATTCTAATGGTTACTAATATTCTATTGCATCCATTTCCATTAATTTCTTTATATTTATATTATCCTATATATTGTCGCCTTTTTAAAATTTCCATATATTTTAACCCCCAAATTTGCTAGTATCACATAAACATGTTTAAACCACACAAGAAAATGAATAGAAGAAAAAGCAAATTTCATATATTTTCCTAAAAACAAGAAAGGAAATTTTAGATATTTTGGTACACATGTTATATATATATTAACCTGAGTTTGGTTTATCTTTTAAATTTTTCTCCCATTATTTTTCTACAACTTTATTTCCTTTTAACACATGTATAAACATTTCCATGACTCAGCTTTGCATTTAACTTGTGAGCCTAAAGGATCTTAGCTAATATCTTAATCACTTTCTGCTTTTTCCCTGAATTTAGTTCAATAAAATGAGTCACACTCAGAACTCAATTATAACAGTCAGGGTCTATAGTGAGGCAGATTGTTAAGAGGGATAAAAAAAGAGAATGATCTGCATTTTAAAATAGGCATCATTTAGGCTATTTGGAAGTAGGTTGAAATTGGAAGTATCACTTAAAACATACCAAAGCTTCACTCTCAAGGGGAAAGGAAAGTGAACTGATGTGCACTTTTGAAAAAAAGAAGTACAGAGTATGAGCTAAATTTAAAGGACCTGAAGAAATGAGTGCATGGTAACTTTTCTCCTACTCACCATATACTCCAGCTTGTCTTTTGCATTTGATACTTTTAACACAAACTACTAAGCTAATAGTTGTCACTGATTCAGATAAATAGATGGATATATAGATGGATAGATGGATAGATAGATTATGTCTATCCACCAAGTCTAGATATAATCTATCTATCCATCCATCCATCTATCTATCATCTATCTATACTTAAGTGGTGTCTCTTGCCATTTGTCAGTTGGTTCTCACAATGTGCTATCGAGTAGAAGCACTATTCTTTTTTTTCTTTTTTTTTAATTGAATAGAATTTTATTTTTCAAAATATATGTAAAACATATTTTAACATCAAATTTAAAAAAAATTGTGTTCCAACTTCTCTTCCTCCTCCATACCCACCCCCACCCACTAGAATTCAAACATTTCAAAATAAGTTATACATGAGTAGTCATGGAAAGCATTCCCACATTAGGTAGGTTCTGAGAGAAAACAGTCAAAAAACCCCAAAACTTCAGATTGAGTAATTGTCAAAGAGGAGAAAAAAAATGGAAAAAAAAATTTCCATCTGTTTTCAAATAATATCAGTTCTTTCTCTCTAAGTGGGTTGCCATTTTATTTTCTTGTTTTTTGTTTTTTGGTGAGGCAATTGGAGTTAAGTGACTTGCCCAGGGTCATGTAGCTAGTAAGTGTTAAGTGTCTGAGGCTGGATTTGAACTCAGGTCCTCCTGAATCCAGGGACAGTGCTCTATCCACTGCACCACCTAGCTGCCCCCAGTGGGTTGCCATTTTCATAAGTCCTTCAGAGTTATATTTGATCATTACCTCAATGAAAATAACCACATGCTTCCCAGCAGAACATCTTTCACTATTGCTGTTATTTTGTATACAGTACATTTCATTCTGCTTCAATTCATGTAGGTCTTTCCAGGATTTTCTGAAAGCATCCTGTTCATCATAACCTGTATATAGTACCTTAAACTTAACAGAGAATTTTCTTCATAATAGCCCAGCAAGGTAGCTACCATATGTTTTGCCATTGTAATCAATCATCATAACTATTTCCCTGCATCCTATTCTCTTCCCATGATAGTTACTCTATTTTCTATCTTATTTTAACTTATTCTTCCTCAAAAGTGTTTTACTTCTAACTGTCCCCTCCCCTGTTCTGCACTCCCTTTTTTTCACCCTTCCTTCCTCATCCTCTTCCCCTCATACTTTCCTTTAGGTTTAAATAGATTACTCTATTGAACAACTGGATGTGAATGTTATTCCCTCCATGAGCTCACTCTGATCAGTTAAAGGCCTTTGAGCTAATTCTGTGTTCCAAATTTTCTTCCTCCCTCCCTCCTCGACTGTCCCTATGAAATCAAGCAATTCAATATGTCATACTTGTGCAGTTATGCAGAACATCTTTACCTTCCTCAAAAGTGTTTTGCTTTTTACTGCTCTCTCCCCCACTCTGCCCTTCCCTCCGTCCCCTCTTCCCCCCACCACCCTTATCTCCCTCTCCTCCCACAGGGCAAAAATATATTACTATACCTACTTGAGTATGTATGTTAGTCCTTCTTTGAGCCATTGTTATTATGTTCTTCTTCTGAGGATATATTGTGGTCTAACTTTCCCCCAAATAAGTTTTCGATGGTCTTCTGCTTTCTCTGCCCACTTATCCTGGCTTACTATTTCTTTGCTTTTAGCTCCTTCTAAAAATGTAGCACTGCTTCCAGAACACATTGTTCATGCTACAGTGTGTTCCAGGGGGTAATTGGGCTTCTTCTCAGCCTGCCTGGCCTGTGAGTAATTACAGCTGCTTTCTCTTTGACCCAGAAACAGAAGTCTGATTGAACTCTGATTCTCTATGGTTGGAAGCTTGGCATGCTTTTGCCCTTCCTCCACTAGGCCACCACTACTTGATTCAGCCCACTGGTTCATATGCAGGGTGCTTTGCTCCAACTCCAGCAGATACTACCTCCACTTCACCCTGGCCTACTGCTGAACCCCCTCACCAGTCCATAATTGGAGCCTCAAAAGCTGCTGGTGCTGAAGACACTGACATGCACTGGAAGCACTGTCCCTGGCTGGGTCCAGACTGTGCACTGAGCTATTCAGCCTGATCAGTAGGTGATCAGAATTGCCCTCTTTAGCACTATTCTATTTTACATGGAAACAATCCAAATCTCAAGTGATATTTAATGAATGATTAAAATTGGAATATTATTGCCTAAGTAGTTCATCCCTTGAGAAAGCTGCATTGTTATGAAGAAGGACACCAAGTTCCCAGTCATGAAGTAAGGGCTAAATGAATCACTTCCCATAATATTTAGTATTAATTTCAAGTGACAATAGAGGGCTTTTTACTGGTTTGTTTATATATGTGAAATAGTTCTGACATAACAAGAAATATGAAGTATTGTAGTCTCCAACAAAAATCAATTTTGTGAAGAAAGCGAAAGGAGGATAAGGGTAAAGAACGTGAAAAATTTAAGCATTGGATTATTGAGAATTAATCATGAGAAAAAAAAATGTTGATTCCTTATGGAAAATTCCAATGTTCTTTTTGTTTTGTTTTTATGAGACAATTGGGGTTAAGTGACTTACCCAGGGTCACACTGCTAGTAAGTGTTAAGTGTCTGAGTCCAGATTTGAACTCAGGTCCTCTTGACTCCAGGCTGGTGCTCTATCCACTGCGCCGCCAAGTTGTTCCTCCAATGCTCTTATTTTTTTTTTTATTATATTTATATATTGCTCCCTTTATTTAATTTTTTTTGGTGAGGCAATTGGGGTTAAGTGACTTACCTAGGGTCACACAGCTAGTAAGTGTTAAATGTCTGAGGCTAGATTTGAACCTCCAGGGACGGTACTCTATTCACTGCACCACCTAGCTACCCCCAATGCTCTTTTAATGACTCTAACATTCTATCTCAAAAGAGGCCAATAATTTCAATCCCTTTATTCTTCCAGTGTTGATGTGTGGAAGGAAGGAAAAAAGACAAATGATAATATGTTCATAAGTTAAAATGTCCTCACCAAGGGTTGATGAAAACCTTCAACAACCAATAGGTAATCTTTGTTGTGATAAATTTCTCTGAATTTAGTTTTGTCTGATTTTCAAAAGACAAAGTCTGTTGTCAATTCTGAACTGAAATCCTTTATGTAACCTCTTCTCAAATAACCTTTGGGGAATCAAGGTCAACATACTCTTGGAATGTAACATATGAAGAATAAAACAAACATTGTGCTCCAAATACAAATAATGTTATGATTATCATATTTTCTTTGTTTTTTTATAGGCCATAATGCATTTTCAAAAGATTTTATTTTCTCATGTTAGTGGTGTTGAACAACCAAAGAAGTAGCCTTAGTGTTTTCAGTGGATGGTATCAATGAAAATGAAATAAGTAAAAAAAAAAAGTCTTTATCTTTAATTTCAAAATATATAGGGGTGGTTAGGTGGTGCAGTCGATAAGCACTGGCCCTGGATTCAGGAGTTCCTGAGTTCAAATCCGGCCTCAGACACTTGACACTTACTAGCTGTGTGACCTTGGGCAAGTCACTTAACCCCCACTGCCCTGGAAAAAAAAGTAGAGAGAGAGAGATACAAAAATCTATGTATAAACATGAAAATCAGAAAGATCACTTAAGAGTTGCACATTTGAGAATTTTACAAAGAACTTAATGTGTAAAGATACATAATATTCAATAGTAAGGGGAAAGGAGAAGTTCCGCTAGCTCTGCTTTTTAAACATTCAAGTTATTTTCACTAGATTGAAGAAATCCATGTAGGGGCAATAACAATTTAATTGAAAAAAAGCATACCTGTACCTTATCACTTAAAAAACAAGCAAACAAACAACAGTATGCTGTGAACTAGTAAGAATGGTGTTGCACCCTCAGGCACAACACTTATTTTTGTCAGATAGTTAAAATGTATTTTCCAGGGGCATCTAGGTGGCACAGTGAATAGAGCACTGGCCCTGGATTCAGGAGGACCTGAGTTCAAATCCAGCCTCAGACACTTGACACTTACTAGCCTTGTGACCCTGGGCAAATCACTTAACCCCAACTGCCTCACAAAAAAAAAAAAATGTATTTTCCATGCAAGCCATTCCTTTTCTTAGTGTCCTCAGAAATAGTGTAAAACAATCACAATTCTTATTTAGACGAAGAAAAGATAAGGTAAAATGAGTTATCTGTCACATAACCAATCATTACAAAGTCAAAAATTATTTCCAGCCTGAAGCCTCTTGACCCCGTGTCTGTTACCATACTCAATATAATTTCTGTTTGCATGGAAATTTTCTCCAAAGCAAAGTATTTCAAAAATATTTTCTCATTAATCTTTATAACATGTCTAATAAGTATGTGACTGGGAAGTATTAGCAAATACAAAAAAGAGAGACACACAATAATCTTCAATTAAAATGAGGTTCTTAAAGGTTGGGATCAATTGGAAATCACTGATTGTACATTTAACATTAGATCTAAAATTTTACTACACTCCAATTATGCTGTATAGGAAAGAAAAATCCCAAAGTCTCTGAAACCTTTATGAAGCTTATAGTCTCATAAGCAAAAGCAAATGTGCTGAAGAATTCTTTAAGTTTGTAAATTAATGAGCAACAAAACGAATGAAAAATATTGAGCTTAAATTCAAAGGAGGGAATGACTTCAATAGGTGACAATTTAAGAAATAGATTGATGGCTATGTTAATTTCATTAGTGCTAATGTTAATAGGCAATAATGATAATAATGTGAAAGGTGAGTATGGACTTGCTTTTACAGAATTTTCCTCAGAATAAAGAATAACTGTGCTTAAGCCTCCTTGTTTACACATATTGTCTGTGTGATACTGGGAATGCCACTTAACCTTTTAGCATCCTAGGCAACTGTATAAAAGTATAAACATGGTTAGAATATCAGTTTGAATGTACCATTAGTAGCATTCCCTCTTATCTTTTCCAAGAAATAGTGCATACCACTTTGCTGTTTCCCTTTATATTCTAGATTATCTCTGTATCCATTGGTACTTTTCCTCCTACCTACAAACATGTTCAAATCCTAACATCCCTAAAAAAATACTGGATTCTTCTATTCATTCCAGATCTGAACCTACCTCTCTCTCCATCTACTTCATTAAGTTCTTTAAAAAGATTATATTACTTGCATATTCTTTAAATTCACTCTATTTGGGAGGAGGCAATGAGGGTTAAGTGACTTGCCCAGGGTCACACAGCTAGTAAGTGTCAAGTGTCTGACATCGGATTTGAACTCGGGTCCTCTTGAATCCAGGGCTGGCGCTATATCCACTGCACCACCTAGCTGCCCCAATTTATTCTATTTTTAATTATCTCCCTATTGTGACTTAGGTATTTCTCTTATCTCTATTATTAAATACAAAGTCTGATTGGGCATTCAAAATGTTTACATTCTATCCCCTTCCTGATACACTGGTCTTCCTATATATCACTCTCCTCTACAAACTCTGTGTTATAGCCATAGAAGACTATTGCTGTGACTCACAAAGAAAGGACTCTATTGCCTGTTTCCATGGTTTTTCATCAACTGTCCATCATTCCTAGAATTTTCACCTTCATCACTTGATTGGTTGGTTGTTTCCCTTTGTTCTCAAAGAGGATCAAAATAATTTCACTATGTTAGAGTCAAGTTACAATGTGTACAGCTGGGGATAATAAGACCAAAAGAGCCCAGAATGCTGTACCACAGGTCAGGCCCAAATAATCCATGAACACATGGGTTGGATTCTTTAAATTTGTTCATCTCACATTTCTTTTGAGCTAATTCAATTTTTCTTTGCTCATAGAGCACAGAACTGAATTCTGAAGAATTTTGGAATTGATTGCATGACGTGGGAGACACTGGCATAGGACCACCCAGAATGGCTGGGCTCTATGAGAGATCTTGAGAGTGTCCTTATATCACGTTTTCTGACCACCACTTGAGCACTCGCCTTTTGTAAGTTATCCATAAAATAGTCTTTTAGATAACCATATATTTGACATTCAAATAATGTGACCAGCCCATTGAAGATGCACTCCCTTCAGTAGAGTTTGAATTTGTGGCAGCTCAGTTCAAGAGAGGACATTGGTATCTGGTATCTTATATTGCCAGGTGATCTTCAGAATCTTCCTAAGGCAATTCAAATGGCAGTGATTCAGTTTCCTGACATGGTGCTGATATACTGTCCAGGTTTCATAGGCATACAACAATGAGGTCAGCACAATGGCTCAATATCTTTATAGACCTCCAGTTTGGTAGTCAGTCTAATACCTCTTCTCTTACACACTTTATTTCATAGCCTCCAAAATGCTGAGCTAGTTCTGACAATGTCTGCATCAAACTTATAATCTATATGTACATTGTGGAAAATATACTGCCAAGGTAAATGAACTTATCCACAGTATTCAGAACTTCTCCATTTGCTGTAAATGATGGTCCCTTGTGTGATGGATATGGTACTAGTTGATGAAGCACCTGGGTTTTTTGTTATAAATTGTTAGGCCAAAATTATCACAAGCAACAGAGGATTGGTCCATACTTTGTTGCATCTCAGCTTCAGAGGCTGCATTAAGTGCACAATCATCTGCAAACAAAAAATCATGCACAAACACTCTTTCCACTTTAGTCTTGGCTTGAAGCCTTTGCAAGTTGAAGAATTTACCATCAGTATGGTAGCAGAGCTTGATGTTGTTTTTATCTTCATTGAAAGCATTTGACCACATGTTTGAAAACATCATGGTAAAAAACATGGGAACAAGCACACCACCGTGTTCTACTCCACTGGTGACTGGGGAAGTGTGAGAGCACTGTCCATCATCCAAAACCTGAACAAGCATGCCCTAGTAAAATTGACATACAATACTGATGAACTTCTCTGAGCAACCAAATTTCATATAACCTTCCATAAGCCCTCATGATTGACAGCATAATTGGTCTTGATCAGTTCTATGAATGCTCCTGGACTTTCTCTTGGGGTTGTCTGGCAATAAGCACCATATCCACCATTTCTTGGCCCTTTCTGAAGACACACTGTCTTTCAGGTAGATGACCATCTTCTAGGTGAAAGATCAGCCTATTTATAAGAATTCTAACCGGAATCTTTCTAGAAATGACTAAAAGAGAGACCCCTCTGTGATTGTCGCAGAACAATCTATATCTTTACCATTATAGAGATGGACAAGAGAGGTATATCTTATATTAAAATTTCTATATCTTTTTAAAACAAATTTCTATCTTTACTATGCTTTCTCTATCTTGTGCTTATATGTTTGCTCCTTGGAAGTGCAATATAAAACTTCATATTTTTACTATTGTAACATTTAATTTTATTAGGTTTCACCTCATTTTCTAACCTAGTAAGATCTAGAATGGATTCTTAAGCTGTCATATATTATGTGACCTATTCCTTCCAGGTTTTTGTCATATGCAAACTTCATAAACATGCTAAATATATCTTTACTCAAGTTACTGATAAAAACATCCAACACCTCAAAAAATTTTAAAGACTTTTAAAAATGCCTACTATATACCATGGACATAAGTATGAAAAATGAAATAATTAGTACTCAGAGGAGACAAGAATAAAATAAATAGGGGGGCGGCTAGGTGGTGCAGTGGATAAATCACCGGCCCTGGATTCAGGAGTACCTGAGTTCAAATCCAGCCTCAGACACTTGAGACTTGACTAGCTGTGTGACCCTGGGCAAGTCACTTAACCCCCATTGTCCTGCAAAAAAAAGAGAGAATAAAATAAATATTCAGACAATTGTGTCTTAATTTTTTCCTTGCATGCAATCTCTGTCCCCTCCAATTCATGCTCCACAGAACTCTCATGTGCTGTTCTTAAAATACAGGTCTATTGGGGCGGCTAGGTGGCACAGTGGATAGAGCACCGGCCCTGGCGTCAGGAGTACCTGAGTTCAAATCCGACCTCAGACACTTAACACTTACTAGCTGTGTGACCCTGCGCAAGTCACTTAACCCCAATTGCCTCACAAAAAAAACAAAACAAAAAAAAATACAGGTCTATCCATGTTACTACCTTCATATGAACATGATTTTATGCTGCTTTCAGTGAGGAAGTCAAAGGAGAGTGGAGTAACCCCATGTTCTTTTCCTAAAAGGAGTTTTGGTGGTTGGAACCTTGCAAAGTGAAATGGGAGGTGTGGCCATTAAAATCTCCATTAGAATACACTAGATGTGGTAAGACTTGCTGACAGGAAGAAAAAAACTGCTAGAATGCAGAGATGCTAGAAGGGATGAGAGTTCATTTCCTGACCTAGTCAGCACAGACTAATATAAGAATATTAAAGGCTCATGAAAATGCCTCCAATTATAAAACAAGAAAATTTCATGGAGCCCAAAAAAGGAAGTCATACTCAATTCATAGACAATAACTGTGCCAAGCCATCTCTCATCAGGGTTTAGTCACCACAATTTATATCAATATAGTTCCCCATAATCTAAGCCACATGTAATTGCATGTACCCCTGTTGCTGACAAGGTCAACAACATCCTTACATTCTCTCTATAAGTCTTCTCTTAATAGCTTCCACAAAGAAAAACAATGTATGCAGTATGACAAAACCTAGGTATTGTGATGTTTAAAATCTATATTGTGTGATTGCCTTAAATTAGAAGATTCAGCACCAGTCTTTGGGCATTAAACATTTATTAAATCATACAGATATTCACAAGGAGTTCAGAAAGTTAAGAAAAAGACGTCCTACCTAGCCTAGAGTTCCAGCCTGGTTGAGTTCTTCCTCAAGTCCTCCTCCAGGAGCCTGCTTTAATCAGGAACTCCCCAGCAAGCTGATTGTGGAAGCTTTTTATAGGTCTGGAACAGAGGCAGTCCTTACACACTGCTTCAAGCTGACTGGTTGGCGCCATCCAAATCCATTGAATTTGAAGGTGTTCTCAAGTTGAGTTCACAGTCTAGCTTCTGAGAACAATACCTTCTTAAGGGCTAGCCAGGTGTGATTACAATCTAGTTAACTTGAAGTAGGCTAATCAGCAGTCAATCACTCTCACTTGATTCAATCAGTCTATATTAATCTCCAGGTGGGTCTTTGAGTATCTATGAAATCCCATTATTTCATCACAGTATAGAACAAGATATCATGCCGTATAATAAAATAAGATCACAATGGACATGTGATTTAAACATTTAGACCATAATCAAAAGAAGGGAGTATGGAATCATTTATCTGTCAGATTTATGGAAAGAGAAAGAATTTAAGACCAAAGAAGATATAGAGAGTAAAACAAAATGTTAAATAGATCATTTTTATTATATAAAATTAAAAAGGTTTTGCACAAACAAAACTAATGTAACCAAGATTACAATGGAAACAGAAAACTGGGAAGGAATTTTGAAGCAAGTATCTCTGATAAAGGCCTCATTTCTCAATTACCTAGAGAATTAAGTCAAAGGTATAAAAATACAAGTCATTCTCCAATTGATAAATGGTCAAAGGATATGAACAGGCACTTTTCAGACAAAGAAATCATATGTAAAAATTTTCTAGATCACTGTTGATCAGAGAAATTCAAATTAAAATAACTCTGAGGTGTCACCTCACACCTATCAGAAAAGCATTTATAAAAAAATGAAAAATATTGAATGTTGGGGGGGATGTGGGAAAGCTGGGATGCTAATTCAATGTTGGTAGATTTGTGAAAAGATCCAAACATTCTAGAAAGCAATTTGGAACTATGCCCAAAAGGGCTATAGAACTGTGCATACCCTTTGATCTAGCAATATGTTTATATCCCTAAGACATCCCCCCAAAACCAAAAAGAACTATATTTGTACAGAAATATTTGTAGCAGCTCTTTTTGTGGTGGCTAAGAATTGGAAATCAAAGGAATGCCCATCAATTGCAGAATGGCTAAACAAGCTGTGGTATATGATTATAAAGGAATGTTATTGTGCTATAAGAAATGACAAGCAGAATTATTACAGGAAGACCTGGAAAGACTTGTATGAACTGATGTATAATCAAGTGAGCAGAAACAAGAGAACACACAATGTCCACAGAGACAGAAATATTGTTTGGTGAAGAACTGTGAATGACAAAATTATTCTCAAAAATTCAATGATCCAAGACAATCCCAAAGGACTATTTATGAAACATACTATCCACCTCCAAAGAAAGAGCTGATATTTATGGAACACAGACTGAAGGATGCTATTTTTCACTTATTTTTTCTTTTATTCGAGTTTTCTTATACAAAATGACTAATATGATAATGTTTTACATAATCATGCATGTATAACCCATATCCAATTGCTTACTGCCTCAGGGTAGGGGAATAGGGAGGGAAGGAGGGATTAAAAAAATGGATCCCTGGGGCAGCTAGGGGGTGCAGTGGATAGAGCACTGTCAGTGCCTTGGAGTCAGGAGGACCTGAGTTCAAATCCAGCTTCAGACACTTGAGCTTTACTAGCTGTGTGACCCTAGGCAAGTCACTTAACCCCAATTGCCTCACTCAAAAAAACAAAACCCAAACAAAATGGATGCCAAAACTATAAATAAAAATGTTTATTAGTTAAAACAAAAATAAAAACAATGTATGATGAGGAAATTCAGAAAATAAAGGATGGAAACAACTTACCTGCTTCCCAGTTGCCAGCTAAAATGTAAATTAGGTGCTTGGTGCCTAAATTGATCATAAGAAAAAAGAAGCATAGGGAAAAAAACATAATTGCCTCTACACATTTTTCCTATTTCTTAAATTTTCATCAGGATATTATTAAGAAAGAAGAAAGAGCAAGAAATTATAGAATATCTAACAGCAAATTCACAATAGAAAAGCATTTCTCAACAAAAGCTACATTAATGACATACTACCCATTATTTCCAAATAGAAAGAGCTTTTCATTTTAAAAGTCTGCAATGGAGCAGGCAGTAGATTTTATGTTTAAGTATGGCACTAAATGCTTAAGCTGTGCCCTGAATTTGAATTGAAAATGATTGCTTACATTTAGATTCTGCACTTTCAAGTATCCTCATGACTCATTGTTCTTCTAAGTAGAGACAGACTTGTCTTACATCATTCAATCCACTAGTTAAATAAAGGAGAAAATGGTCACTTTTATTTTTCTATGGTGTTTAATTTTACTCATTTTTGGAGGGGGAACCAATCATTTACAACTTGATGGTAATGTATGTCACATACAGATTTCTTTACTCAGGCCTATTTATATAACCTCCATAACTAGAATCTAAACAAATTTATCTTGTAATGACAAAATCATGAGATTTTCTTAGATGAACATTAAGATTCCTTGTAGCTTAAAAATTCCATGATCCTAATTTGAAATTCTCAGAAATTTTATAATAACATTAGAAGTCAGATTAATAACAAATCTAATGTCCTACAATGTAAGAAGAATGATTGTTACAGAAGCAGCATTTAAAAAAAAAATTGGTTTCCAATTATGATCCCTTACATTGCAACAAAACTTGAGACTTTAAACTCTAAATGCCTTAGCACTACCTTTTCTTTTTGACTTCCTTAATTCTATCAAGAGCAGTACTCTTACAAGACAGTTTTCAATCTTATCTTTGACCATTCCCTCTTCTGTGTTGCACGGTTCTGATTACTTCCCAAGTCCTATTCACTGGATTTTTCTAACATCTCTTATACACTAGAGTTTTTCATGATCTCCCCAGATAAAGGTAATTTATACTTTATCAGCTTTCAGAACATTTCTACTCTCCTGCAAATATTTTGTTTAAATTTTGTTATTTTTAATACATAATATATTATATTATTTCAAAAAATAATTAGTTCTGATGTGATGGAAAGATAATTGTTTTTGGAAAGAAAAATTCGAATTCTGATTTTTCAATAGCTACCTGTGTGACCTTGGACCAATTATTTAATCCTGCTGTAATTTAATTTTTTTTCTATAACATGAGGGAGCCAGACTGGATGGCATTTAATTTTTTTTTCAGCTCTAAATCTGTGATGCTCTTATAACCTGTGATACTCTGATAATCTGTGATAACCCCTGATAACTACTGCTCTAGAATGTCATCTCCACAAAATACAATGTTCTCTTTTGCCACCTATTGCAGCCTTGTACTTTCTGACACTATCACTTGGTCTTCTTCAGCACCTTGTCTGCAATGATCAAAGTAAATCTGAAAACTCACACAATTATTCATAAGCTTAAACTTTCAAGTACAAGGATAGATGTCTCACTTCTGAATCAGTAAATTGATCTCAAATGTATAATTTGAAAACAGTTTTCATTATATACATAAATATAAATTTGGAATTTTCCTCATCAAAAAACCATCCTTTTTTCTTAAGTGTCAGAAGGCATTAATATAAAAATGATACCTGAAGGAAGTCAAAGAGTGAATACTCATTATTGCAATTTGTCATTGGAATACATATTTCACGAATAAAATTACATTTTTAATAATGAGCCATGATTTTTAAACTAGACATTGTCATCATTTTAGGTATTTTTAATTTGATCATTGCACGTTAAACACCTACTTATCTCAATCTATAAAATATTTAAGCAAAGTTCATTTTTAAGGCATCTTGGCATACTTTATAAAAGACATTGTCACTTTAATATTTTCTAATACACAGAGACAACAGACATTTTTTTAAAAGTAATAGTTTTGTCAAACTATTTTCCAAAGAATGCTACAGATGTGTGTGTGTGTGTGTATGTGTGTATTTTTTCCCCTGAGGTAATTATCAAATGGTAATAACATGTCAAATTCAACTCGACAGAACCTAGTAACTTTCAGCCTGAAGCAAAGTCCTGAATCTCTGGCACAGAATAGATTGTGTTTGTAGCTAATTGCTTTTTAGAAACTGTTATTCATAGATTCTATGTTCTGTCAGAAAACAGAAAGATAATTTCGTTAACGATAGATTAACGATATTTCTTCTCTTCTGATTAGTAGTAAAAACTATAAATGTTAAAATATTTAAAATGTATTTATTTTCTTTGATTCATTATTTTTACATCCTTTGTATTTTATGGATTGTCATTCTTTGCCCCTGGCATGTAATATTTTCAGATAGGAATTAGAAGCCCAGTAATTTATCAAGCTTTTGAAAGGAAAAGTAGTATATGCATATTTATGTATATAGACATGCACACATATATTTTGGTTTAATAACTTAGCACTTTCCTAAGACTGTGGGAACCCTTATGTGCATTTACCTATGTGTTCATATACATAAGTATATGCTTTTGCATATACTTGCACATGCTGTCATAATGGATAGTGTGGCTTTCCTGGAGTTAGGAAGTTCTGAGTTCAAATATAGATTCAGATATAAGCTGTGTCACCTGGTTATAGGTTGTTTAATCTCAGTTTGCCTCAATTTGATCAACTATAAAATGGAGATAACTATAACACCTATGTCCCAGGGTTTTTTTTTTAAGAATCACATGAGACAGTAATTGTAAAGTGTTTGTCACAGTGCCTGACACATAGTAAGTAATGTAAATTGTTTTATTTTTGTTATTATGCATATTGTATATATCCATCCTGCATATATGTTATATATATATGCATATGTATATGTTAGAATAAAATAATGGGGGCAACATAATTTATATACATTGGAATTATGTGCAATCAAATGATGCCAATGCATGATGTAATTGGATGTGTGTTTTGTCCTTATAAATTAGGTGTGTCCAAAGGGAAACCACACTGTCTAGATTTGACATCCAGGAAATGTGAATGAATATCTCTAGAGTCTTTGGTCCAGATACCTTACAATAGGGGAGTAAATAATTTAAATTATCCAAGTTGATAGCAGAAAGAAATTAGAGAAATTATATAGATGAGCATATACAAAATAAGGAGTGACTTAATTCTCTCACTGGAAGACAAATATCTCCCACTGATCAAATTAAAATCCCAAATCTCACCCCAGTGGAACTTCACCAAAGTCTCTAACATGATAAGCTAGGGATAGAGAAATGATCACAGCTTAATCCTAAATATGTCAGTTCTTTCCAGATTTTTTCTCTCCTTTCGGGAACCTTTTCCTGAAAAGAAATGGAACCACATCTCTCCTTTAAAGCTAGAAACTAGAAGAAGGAACTCCTCTCTTGCAACCTCTCACCAACTCTATGCCTCACACAGACAGAAAACATCAAGTAATCAAGTGATCTCTACTAATAGGAGAGTCCTTTGTTAATAAGCCTGAATTCTATGTTATAGCAGTTGATGAAAATTTTAAAATTGGTCAGTACAAACATCCTTATCACATAGTGAACTATGTGTTGTATTAAATAGCCAAAAATAACATAACAAGATTTCTCTCATTTTGCCTTCAAATTAGGCAGTTGAATATTTATATACACACTGCATATTAACTCCCTTACTGATATTCAAGTCCTTTGAAGATTTAGTATATCACTATTTTTGTGTAAGCAATTCTTCTTACAAATGATTCAGAATAATCCAGATATTTTTATGAGCATAATATTTTTTTTCAAAAGCATATGGCCAATTTTCCAAGGACCCTGAGTATCATTTTCATTTACTCCCTCATCTACCTCCCAGAGTCTGCAGAATTTCCTTGTAATATTGAATTTCCTTAAGCACCCTATAGTTCCATTCACAATTGTAAGATCTGGGCCTATGGCCTACTTCTTCAGGCCTTACCTTCATTGGCCCGGGAAACAAGTCCTTTCCTCCATGCCTAGGACATGAACCCTGTTTCACCTGCCTAAGTATTCTAGAAAAGAATTAAGGGAAAATATGAATCTTTCTTCAAAGGTTTGAAAGGTTGTAATGTGGAAGTGAAAACAAACTTTTCCTATTTGGCAACAGAGAGTATAACTAAAGGCAGAGTGGGAATTTCAAAACAGAAAATGTAAGCATGATGTCAGGAAAATTACCTAATGATTAGAGAAGAGGTTTGGACCTTTTTTGTGCCATGAATACATTTGGATTGCTGGTAAAGACTTTGTATTATTCCCTTCACAGCAAAGATTTTTAAATAACTAAAGGAAATACTAAATTTCATTTTGAGGTTAGTGAAAAAATATTAAGAAGTATTTCCCCCATCCACATTCAGAGAGATGCTGAAATCTATCCACAAACTAAAGGGGTCTGAGGAACTAAGGAACTCGTGGATTATGTCTATCGAAAAATAGAATGAACTGCACCAGAATTTAGCTGGTTTTCACTGTTTGAAGATCTTCAGGCAAGGAGAGAAAATGGAATCAAATACTTGTTGAATATCTGGGAGAGATTATTCTTATATAGATACCATTTGGATGAGATGACCTCTGACACACCTTCTACTGGAATTGTGTGCTTCTGTAATATAGCATTTCTAAAATAATTTAGGGGTAAGGGGTGAATTATCTAATTGGAGCCTAGTGCTAATAAGGCAAAATGTACTGTGTGATAAAAAACACCTATGAAATTACATATTCTCTCTATCAATTTCCCCACTCACAATAATGAGGATTATTACACAGAGGCATCTTGAGGGGGGAAAAATGAAAGCACATTAACCCTGAATTCAGAAACATAGGTTTATCATAGATCTTATCTCTGCATGTTCTAGGAAAAATCACTGAATGTTTCTGAACTTCCACCATCTCACATTGTGAAAAGAGTTGATGATCTTTACATTTTTAGAATATTTGTTAAGCTTTTCAGGTCAAGAAATTTAATTCATTAATCAGAGGTCATTTTAAATACTAAAAGAAAGGGAAAAATATCTTACCACTCAGTGGTCAAGAACTTTCCCATACTGTTCAGTTTTTACAAGCCTAAAAGTTTTCCTACACTTTTTTCATAAATAGCATTAACAAAAGAATGAATTGTAATTTCCTGAAATCTCAAGGTCAACAGAGTATAGTATGCCATTCTTTAATTGCCCTTTCTGGCAAGAGAAGCCATGTTGCAAGCACAAATGAACCACAGGTATACAGAAAATATGGAATTATGGTTTCAAGACACCTCCTTGGATTACTTCCCAATTGTTACAATTCCTGATTATACTTGAATAAATCTGCTAGAGCTAAAAATACCTCATTTGGGTTCAGAGAATATAATGCCTTTATTTATGTGTTCAAGCAATATTGAGAAACTGCAGTTATAAGATAAATAACAATTAAGATTTTGTTGTATTCATTTAGTGACTTGGAGGTTACAAAGCTTTGAAGTAAAGTATTACAAATTTTGTATTCCATAAGCAAAAGTAAACCTAGCACTTCTTTCAATCTTGCTTAAAATGTGTTTTAAGCCTTTTCCACCACCACCATATACATTATATCTGCACCAAGCCAAAGTTCTCATTCCTTTTTAGTAGCTTTACTTCTTTTAATGTTTGCCATTTAATAGCTACTAAAAGCTTTGCTTCACTGATTACTAATTTCCAAAAGTGCTATTATACATTGGCTCATCTTTGTTAACAATTGTTACCAAGATGAAATACCAAAAGATTGTGAAAAAGCAACATGAAAAGAAAGGTGAGGCATTCTGAGTTTCTAAGTGAATTAGGAATAGTGGTTCAGAAATAAGCTAGGTGAAAGGTGTTTTTAAATAGAAACTAAACTGGTAAAGGCACAATATGAGGGCAAGTATTCTTTGTGATACTGACAAAGTAGGGAATGATCAGAAAAGAAGGCAGATAATAGGAGGGACAAAAGAGTAAGTTCAGATAAGGCTCTATTTAAAATAATATATCTGAATGGAATAGTTCAAAGGATTAATTGCTTTCTACAGTTGTGTAAAAAGTATTGCCTTTTAGAATGGTATATGAAGATTAATCATGGAACATAACATGGATATAACTGGACAGTTGTTGCAGAATAAATTATGCTATTTTACTATAAAAGAGCAATTTTTATCTCTTGATTGGAGGTCATTGCCTCTCAAGACTCTTAATGTTGCTTAAGATTCTTTTTTCCCAGTAATTGTCAATCTAAGGTCATATCTAGATAGGGACATGTTAAAGAATGAAAGAGTTGCTCTGATGAAGAAACTCACCTAGAGAATTCCTATTTCCTCACTTCACAAATGGTATGAAATTTGAATCAGGGAAGCAACACATTCAGACATGACTCCTGACCTTTGAGAAAGTGCTCTTGATAATGCTTCCCTTTGAAATAGAGTGGAGCAGATCTCAGGAATCATGCAAAGCCATTGCTAATTGATGTCATCATTACATATGCATGTGGTCTGTTCTTATTTAGATACAAACATGATAGATTAGTATTTTACTCTTCTGTACCTCACTCCTAACAACAGTTATCTTCAGCCTTCTCTTCTATTTTTAAGGCTACACTACTACATATAATAACTTCACATCAGAAAATCTTGACTCATATACCAATGAAAATTTGTTTCAATAACACTCTCCTTTTTACTTCTATATTATAGAACACCTCATTATTGCCACTGTCTGTCTGTAAGTGTCTCTCTGTCTCTCTCTTTCTCTCTCTCTGTCTCTCTCTCTCTCTAGTTTAACATATTCTCATCCATTGGTTTCATCTTTCTTGGCTTCAATTATGTTCAGATCTCTCATATATATATTCTACCTTTACCTGCTCAACTCAAGCTTTTTTCCTACTTCTTTCATCTCTTTCACAGTCATATTCCTAAGAAAGGGAATTTAAACAAATATCCTCAACATTCTCATCTCTCACACTTTAATAATTTGCAATCTGGCTTTTGATCTAATGCAAGATCATGATTGCTCTCTGCATATCATTATTGACCTCTTTATATGTTTCATGATATGATTGTACCCTAGTACATTGTTGATGTGATAGTACCTTCAGGGTCATTTTAATGGGCAATCTCTATTTTCCTTTTTCATCCAGGAATTTCTGTTTAGTAGGGAATTGTTAGCCTGAATAACTTCCTCCCACAATACTTTTTTTAAATTTTTTTGTGGGGCAATGGGTGTTAAGTGACTTGCCCCGGGTCACACAGTTAGTAAGTGTCAAGTGTCTGAGGCCAGATTTGAATTCAGGTACTCCTGAATCCAGGGCTGGTGCTTTATCCACTGTGCCACCTAGCTGCCCATTCCACAATTCTTAAGAGGAGGAAAGAACTGGAGTTTTTGTTTTTAGTGGATGAGGAACCTGACAAGATGCTCACTGAAATGGTCTTGCTTCTTTAAGCAATTAATTTGTGAGTGGGAAATCAGCAACAGGGACAAGAAAGAAGGACTTCTGCCAAAAGTTCTCTTCAGTGGGAATGCAATTCAATGAACAGAGAGAAAATGGACTTCTCCCAAAAGTTCCCTCTAGTGGGAATAGAAGTCAATAAACAAGGAGAAAAAAAAAAGGTTTCCCCCAGAAGATCTCTTCAGAAAATTTATACAATGGTAGTTATTAGATCATGTACTGCCCTAGAGAAATATGCATCATACCCTTAACACCATTCTGTGGAAGAAATTTAGAAATGCAATAGGCCTCTGTGGAGTCTTGATAAAAGAATACCTTTAAGAAGGTCTTCTGTCTGAGTAGGCAGGAAAAGTGAATCATGAGAATGAAGGATAATCCAAGGCAACAAAGGCAGTTCACCATTGGGGTACCCAAAAGAAGGTAATTCCCCTCTTTCCTGACCTCATCCACTTCAAGTCCAATAAAGAAGAATAGAAGTTTGGTATGGTCCTCAGTATAGTCACTTTTCCAAGGGATCATGGGCCATATGCAGAGCTCAAAATAATGCAGAACCATTAGGGAACTAGGCATTTTTTGTGTCTTCTAGACAACAAATTTCACATTGCTAGTACCAGGAATTTCACAAGTGAATGTCAAGATAATTTCCTGTAGCGACTTTGGCCCAGGTCTCACAATATAGGGTACCTAAATGACTGACACAATTGTCCTGAGACCATTTTGTTTTAGCAAATGCACCCTAGTGACAATATCCACCAAAGACTATATCATAGGCATAGACCTTTTCTGAGTTACCTTACAAGAGTAGAACAACATACAGTCTGACCATAGTCCACAGCCATTGTCCATTTCTTCCTACTAACTGTGGTATAAGTAGGAACCTATGACCTACTTTAGTTGCTATCAGCCACTGAACTGAATCCAATGGAAGCAATAAATGTTTCCATATAGGGAGAGAAAGATTACTGCCTTAATACTAGAAGTATTGGATACTGTCCAGGACTCTCAGTTCAAGAGACCAGTGTGGCCAATGAAGAAAACCAATGATATTTCTTGACTAACTATAGGCTATCAGGTGATAAACCAAGTTGGGGACAAAGTTGCACTCACTCTATCAGACATATTGATGATGACTAAAATTTTGAAGGCTATACTTGATGAATAAAATAGTAATATTGGACTGGCCAATTCCTAGTTTTATATTCCCCTAAGGGAGGGTTAAAGCCAATTTGCTTTTACTTGAAAAGGAGTATGGTACACCTTTGCTCTCCAGCCTCAAGCATTTATTAATGGTTTGACTATTTGCAATCAGTGGACAGTGGCCAAATACCAAGTTGACTCTGACATTACGGTTATCCAATATATTGATGATATATATTTTTTAATTTTATTTTTATTTTTGGTGAGGCAATTGGGGTTAAGTTACTTGGCCACAGTCACACAGCTAGTAAGTGTTAAGTGTCTGAGGCTGGCTTTGAACTCAGGTCCTCCTGGATCTAGGGCTGGTGCTCTATCCACTGTGCCACCTAGCTGCCCTGATGATATTATTTTAATGGAAAAAACTGAGACAAAAAATAATGACAGTGCCTGAATGCCCTCAGGGCCCAAATGAAACACTATTGGTTAACAATTAATACAGATAGCATAAGAAGACTATCCCAAGAGGTCAAATTCCTAGGGGCCCAATGTACAGTATCCCAGAGAAATATCCTTGGGAGAGTCAGGAATAATTCCTTGGCCCTAAAGCCATCAATAACCAAGAAAAAGTTTCAGTTTTTGATTGGACAATTTGGCTACTGGTAGCAGCATATCTCAAATTTAGAGGTTATTATTAGATCCCTCTATGCAGGATTGTGATATGTTGCAGGGATTAAGTGGGGACCAAAGTAAAAAGCTGCACTGGAAGTTGTCTATCAAGCAATCCAACAGGCCCTTCCATCTGGGTTCCAGTGACACAAAGTACCCCATTAGCAGAAAACTGGACACTGTGGCAGAAGGATACAGCTGGGACTCAAAAGCCTCTAGATTTCTGGACCAAAGCATTTTCAGGGGCAATGATCAGTTGAATTTCCCTTGAGAAGCAAGTATTACTCTGTTATCAGGCCCTGACTGAGACAGGCAGACTGAATAAGAGCATTTATGTATCTTTGAAACCTAACATGACCATATTCCAGTGAGTTCTGAATGAGACAAAGTCTCACAAGATTAGACGCACAGTAAATATGAATTGTAAGAAGCAAATGGCACACTTCAAGTTGAGGACAGCCTGGGCCCAGAGGGGTATCTGAGTAACCTACACAAGTGGATGGGTAACAAAACCACCGGAGGGTATTTGGGTCCTTGTCTGACCAACATCCCAGAGGATGCAAAGATCTGGTTTACTGATAAAAAATTAACATTAAATATTGTCATATCTAATGGAGCACAGTAGCAATCAAGGTACCCCAAAGTGAGGTACATACTATTCATGCTAATTGCTTGATCAGCTCAATGGACAAAGCTTGAAACAGTGGTTTCAAAATGATCAGTCACAAAGAGATATTCATCTATATTGACTTAAGTTGCAGCTAACAGCCTAGTCTTCGGGTCCAGTCAATGACTAGAAAAATAATTGGAACATTCAAGTTCATTCAGTGTGGGGAGAATTTTTGTTGGCTTTCCTAGCAGGTGGACTTAAAAGCCAACAGCTATATGTCACTGATGTAAATGCTTAATGAAAGAAACCTTTCCCCAAGGAATCCTAGTGGGATTACATTGGTTGTACCAAACATATCATCTCAATAGCACAATGGATCCATTCCCAAACTGGCCACAGAAACTAACATACTGTGTAGGACTAGACTCACCATACCTAAGAAAAGTAAGAGGGGACGGCATGTCAGAGCCAAGATGGTGGAGGAAAGACATTAAATGTACAGAGATCCTGCCACAATTACCCCTGAACAACAATAAAACAATCCCATGAAGCTGCAAAAACCCACAAAAAGATGCGCTGAGATTATTTTCCAGCCAAAGACAGATTAAAGGGGAGGCATGTTGGGCTGAAAGAAGAGTCCAAGCCCATGATCATGCTGACCCAGACCCCAGGCACCCTGGGCCAGAGGAACTTACCTCAGAGCCTCCAAATTAGCTGCAGCACCAGTGTCTTCTGGAACTAAGCTTATGGTCAGGTGAGAGGGATGAACAGCTTGATGGGAGATTGGGGGGGGATACAGGGGTTTCTGAGGGACCTAAGGAGGAATTTGGCTATCCCACCACAGCAGGGAATTAGGAAGAAATCGTGAGTGGCAGGAGGTCCAGATGGGGGAGGGGTCCAGGCTCATCAGAAACTAAGAACCCTCAGAGCAAACAAAGTTCTGCTGTCTGGTTAATTAGTAAGTTGACTTCAGGTTATCTTCAGACCAGAAAACAGGATAGGCGAGAGAAAAACCTTGGCTCCCTTATAACAGAACATGTGGGAACCTCTGAAGCTCAGGACAGTGGAGATTAGAAGTAGGTCCCCACTGTAAGAGGGAATTAAAAGTCAAGTAAAAGACAGTAAGATGAGCAAGCAAATAAAGTCAAGAATTATGGAAAGTTTCTTTAGCAACAAGGAAGATCAAGGTTCACCCTCAGAAGAGGATAGCAACCTCAGGACCCCTATATCCAAAGCTTCCAAGCAAAATATGAAAAGGTCTCAGGCCATGGAAGCTCTCAAAAGGGACTTTGAAGAGAAAGTAGGAGAGATAGAAGGAAGATTTATAGAGGTCAAGGAAAGAATGGGAATAGAAATGGCAGACATGCAGGAGAGTCATGAGAAAAAAATTCAACAGCTTGCAAACCCAAATGGAAAAGGAGATGCAAAAGCTCTCTGAAGAAAATTATTTCCTAAGAATTAGGACTGAACAAAAGGAAGCAAGTGAGCTTATGAGAAACCAAGACACAGTAAATCAAATCCACATGAATAAAAAAATAATTGAGGGCAATATGAAAAACCTCCTTGGAAAAACAGCTGACCTAGAAAATAAATCCTGGAGAGAGAATTTGAAAATAATTGGACTATCTGAAAACCATGATGAAAATAAGAGGTTAGACACCATTTTCCAAGAGATTGTGAACTAAAATTGAACTGATATTCTAGAAGTAGAAGGTAAAATAGAAATTGAAAGAATCCACTGATCACCTCCTGAAAGAGATTCCATAAGGTAAACCTCTAGGAATATGATAACAAAATTCCAGAGCTCCCAGATCAAGGACAAAATATTGCAAGCAGCTAGAAAAAAAGGAATTAAAATACTGTGGAGCTACAATAAGGATAAAAGAAGATCTAGCAACATCTACATTAAAGGACTGGAGGCCATGGAATGTGATATTCCAGAGGGAAAAGGAAATGGGACTACAGGCAAGAGTCACATACACAGGAAACCTGAGGAGAAAAAAAAGGGACTTCAATGAAAAAGAGGACTTTTAGGCATTTGTGGTGAAAAAAGCTGAACTGAATAGAATTTGACTTTCCAATACAAGACCCTAGAGAAGCATAAAAAGGTAAAGAGAAAGAGAAATCATAAGGAATACTAAAAGACTAAACTGTTTACATTCCTACATGGTAAAAATAATACTTCGAACAGATAAGAACTTTCTCAGTATTAGAGTAGCTGAAAGGAATACACTTAGAGAGAGGACAGAGGTCTGAAGTGAATATGAAGGGATGATATCTGTAAAGAATTTATTTTTTGTTTGTGCTTGTTTTTTGTGGGTCAATGAAGGTTGTGTGTCTCATATCTGAGACCAGATTTGGGCTTGGGGCCTTTTGGATCCAAGGCTGGTGCTTTGTCCACTGTGCCACCTAGCTAACCCATTATGTCATCCTTAAAATAGGGTTAAGGGGTAGAAAGAATGCACTGGAGAAGCGGGAAATAGAGAGGTAAACTGGGGAGAGATAGCTCACATGAAGGAAACAAGAAAAAAAAAGCTTATGGAGGGGAGGGGAAGAGGGGGAAGGAGTAGGGGAATGAGCGAACCTTACTATGATCAGAATTGGCTCAAAGAGGGAATAACATACATGTCCAAGTGGGTATAGTAACATATTTTTGCCCTGAGGGAAAGTGGGAGGGGAAGGAGATGGTGGGGGGGGTGGAGAAGAGGAGAAGGAATAAGGCAATGAAGGGCAGATTATGAGAGAGTGCAGTAAAAAGCAAAACACTTTAAAAGGAAGGTGAGAATGTTCTGAATAACTTCACATGTGTGACTTATATTGAATTGCTTGATTTCACGGGGAAGGTTGAGGAGGGAGGGAGAAAGAAAGATTTAGACCACAGAATTAGCTCAAATACCTTAATCTCTTCAGAGAGGCCTCAAGGTAGGAATAACATTCAGCCAATTAGGAGGAGTAATCTATTTAACCCTTCGGGAAAGTAGGAGGGAAGAGGATAAGGAGCAAAGGCTGAAAGAAGGGAAGGCAGAGCAGGGGAGAAAGCAGTATTTTGAGGAGGGCAAAAGAAGATAGAAAATAGAGTAATTATCATGGGAAGGGAATAGGATGGAGGGAAATAGTTATGATGATTGACAATAATGGCAAAACGTATAGTACCTACTTTGCTGACCTATTGTGAAGAAAAATATTTGTCAAGTTTAAAGTACTGTATAAAAGTTATGATAAACAGGATGCTATCAGAATATCCTGGAAAGACCTACATGAACTCAGAGTGAAATGTACTATATACAAAATGGGATCATATCCTCATAAGCTAATTAAGCAATGCTAATACTTATGGGAAGGAGCTTGACAGTGAAGGGGTTGAGCCATTTTTATCACCACACATGGCACCCCAGAATAGATTGCCTGTAGATAAGTGTGAGCTAGAGATAGGGGCCAGCTTGCACTCTCTCAAAAGCTTATTGTTCGTGCTACAGCATGGCCCAGGGGGTGATTGGGCTTCTTCTCAGCCTGCCTGGTCTGTGAGTAATCACGGCTGCTTTCTCTTAGACCCAGAAACACCTTGCTGGGCTATTATGAAGAAAATTCTCTGTCAAGTTTAAGGTACTATACACAGGTTATGAAGAAAAGAACAACCTGGAAAGACCTACATGAACTGAAGCAGAGTGAAATGTACTCTATACAAAATAACAGCAATAGTGTAAGATGATCTGCTAGGAAGCATGTGGTTATTTTCAGCAAGGCAATGATACAATATAACTCTGAAGGACTTATGAACATTGCAATTCATCTACAAAGAACTGATGGTATCTGAAAACACACTGAAACACATTTTTTTTGACAATTCCTTAATCTGAAGTTTTGTTTTTACCTCTTTTCTCTCACAACTTAGTTAACGTGAAGATGTTTTCCATGACTACTCATGTATAACTTATATTGAATTGCTTGAGTTCTTGGGATTGAGGGACTGGAAGGGAGGGAGGAAGAGAAGTTGGAACAAAAAGTTTTAAAAACTGATGTCAAAATTTGTTTTTACTTGTAATTTGGAAAATATAATTCTAAACAGAAAAAAAGTAAGCAAGGGCTAGTTGCATTTCTGGCCAAAGTGAATACCTTGTAAATAGGGGTCCCCTGTGGAAGATCCTCTGGGAAGGAAGGCCTCCTAGATTTTGACAAGTAGTTTATATGTGTCTTCTTCAGTGACACCAACACCTATGATCTTGATAACAAAAAGTACCTCTTATAGAATATGGGGTTCACCAGACCTCTCCCAATTCAAAGGCTACAATTTGTCTTTTTGGAAAGAACATGCTTTTGCCTTGACTGTCATTATATTTCTAGTGACTCTACTTGCTACCACTTAGACTTAACAATGGTAAAAAAAATCAGGACAAGAAGAGGGGGGCATTATGAAATGATAGAATAGACAGCTGGAACAAGCTGTATGCTCAAGTGAATTTGGGCAATTCCTTTTGGGCTGGATAAAGTTCCTGGCTCAGATAGTCTACTCTTTGAACACATCAGTCTTTTACCACGGTCTTCATGACCTCATTTGATGTTTTTTTGAGCAAATTACTGAAATAGTTTGCCATTCCCTTTTCCAACTCATTTTACAAATGAAGAATTAAGGCACACAGAGGTAAATGACTTCCCACACAGGGCTAGTAGGTATACAAGGACAGATTTGAACTCACCTCCTCCTGACTCCAGGGCTAATGCTTTATTCACTCTGCCATATAGTGGACAAACTATTCAGTATTCCCCATCAGTCAAGGTGTAGCTGATATCAGTTTGACTAAATTGAGAAGTGATGGTCATTAACAGTTTGGTTAGGAAATCATCCATCTTTTACATTAGCTTTTCCCAAAGCATTATTTTTTTTTTACTGATCCAATAGATAACAGGGTAGTCCCCTATTGGTGGTATCATATAGTCTCCTCTAAAATTTCTGGCTTTGGAGCCTTGGCCAAGTCACATTATTTCTATTTGCTCCAGTTTCCTCACCTATTAAATGTGGATAATAATATCATCGATATCTTAGGGTAAATAAGAGAATCAAATGAGATTATTGTATTTAGCAGAGTGTGTGGCACATATAAACACTTTACAAACTGTATCTATAATTATATTGAATGATATATAAGCTTAGCACTGAGGGTCTCAGCATCTTTAACTGGAGTGTAATGAATCACAATCAGCTATTCACTGCCACTGTAGAACAGGAGACCTCACACTGAGAGTGTCTCCACTAGTAACACTTTGCTTCTTTCCCTTATGAGTAGCAATAACGTTTGTTAAAATTATCTCCATGTGGAATGGCATTTTTCATCTGAACTCTCCTGCTCTACAATAGATGAATATAATGGAATCATACTGGGAATATAAGAAATGACTCATATGATGAATACAGTGAAGAATTGAAACATTTATATGAATTGATCCATAGTGAAGAAAGCAGAATTGGAAGCCGAAAAATGCTATATATGACTATACAATGTAAATGGAATGAATGACAACAACATAATTAAAGAAAATAAAGCCTACAAAATTCAAATGCTCAGTCTTTGCCTAAGAAGAAATTTAAGAAGTATCCACTACACATTTGTAAAAGTGAGGGACCATAGTGGTGGGAGATAATAGACAATATAAGAGATTTTTAATATGTAGATTTTTGTGGAACTTCTTTTTCTTTTTTCACTTTTAAACTTCTTTATTGTATGAGATAATTAATGATAATTCTTATATTGAATTCAAGACATTTAATATTTACTTGGTAGTAAATTTGAAATTTTAGTGTTATATAATGCATACAAATGCTATTCTGCACAAGTTTTATTCCAATTGCTGATTGAGAGAAAGAAATAGAGGGAGAGAGGGCAATAGAGAAAGAGTGAAAGAGGAGGGAGAAGGAGGGAGGGAATTATTATGAAGTATTTCTACTTAAATAAGTAGAAGAGTGGTCATCATTCAGTGCTGGAGCTTGCCAATATAATAAGAATGGCAATTATATCAGTTATTTTTACAAATTTAATATTATTTCAAGTTAACTACCTAAATGATATTTATAGCACTAATAAATTTAATATAAAACTATTTTGAAAAACAAATGCTTCAATAAAAACAATAAAATAATTTTAAGCAGATATAATTCAATGATGGATATGATTTCTTGAACTCCATATGTATTATAAAGGAACAACAATGAAAAAAACAAACGCAAAAACCCTCCAAAATATATGGTACTCATTAAAAATAAAAAAGGCAGATTACAGGAAAGACTAGACAAAGAAGAATTAGAAATAATTAAACTTAGATCAATGTTATTAGGTTGTTCTTAGTGGAATGTAGAAAAAAGGATATAATAATGCATTGCTGGTGGAATTATATATATATATATATATAAACTGATTGAATGAAATATTAAATTTTCAATTTTATCTAACTTTCAATAGCTTAGGCAAATCTTTTACAACAATTCAAATGAGGAAGAACATTAGGAAAGAATTTGTGAATTACTTAACCAGCAAGATAAATCATCCTTTGACATGCATCTTGTAAATTAATGATGTTAGATTTTTATTCTTCCTAGAGATAACCAAACTGTAGTTAATGCACCAACATGTCATCATGGTACAGAGGCAACCCTAGATGTACAAGGGCTATGTCTGAAGACTATGTTCCCTCACATGTCTTGACCTGCTAGAAAGACTCATTTTTGAGCTTGGACCTGAATAAATGCTAAGGACTAAATCCAAAATATATTTGTTCAATAGGTTGGCTCCAGAGAACTGCATATTTTAGCTCTATCAATACACAAATTATTGAAGTATTGAAATAAGCAATTTAGCATTGTAGGAAGAGCAACTTACAGAACAATGGTTTATTGAAAGCTGGATGTTAAATCAAGCTCCACTCTTAACACTTGAACAATATAGAAAGCATCAAATACAACAAAAGAAACTAAAACACACAAAAGGATTAAACAGAAAGGTATTACACACATGGAAATGCCAATGGATCCTGTTGTTCTCAATCCTTTCTGCTGAATTGTGTGTTAATGTGTTTTTGTTTTTTGTGGGTTTTTTTTTGGTGTCTTCCTCATATACTTAAATGACCAAGGGTGGAATTAAGATTAAGGAAAGGGAATATGTGGTTTTTAATTTTTGTTCTCTAGCCAGTTTTCTGCTATACAGGGTGGACTGAAACCTGCTCTAACTGGCTTGGAAAAAACAACTGAGATTTTTAGCATGAGCATTTACACTTCAAGAATCATAACAAATCAGGTCTTAATTTATTAGTATATCGATTTGCATGAATGAATTTATAATAAAGATTACATTGAAAAGAATTTGTGCATACATTTTCCTCTGTCAGAGAAAGTTAAATATTTATCATCACACCCCTATGTTACTCAATAAAAATTGGTTGAGGTTATCAGGAATGTCATAGAAGACTCAAAAAATCAAGTCATCACTAGGATGGAAGGCCTGGTGATTTTATTTAATCATTTAGAATTTAATTTTGCCAAATTACATGGAAAAACAAATTTTAACACCTATGATTAAAATTTTGTGTCCCAAATTCTCTTTCTACCTCCATCCCTGCACCCTTAAGAACTGAAGCAATTCAATATAAGTTATACATGTGTAGTCATGCAAAACATTTCCACATTATTCAGGTTATGAAAGAAAACAGCCAAATAACAAAGGAACACAAATACACAAAAAAATGATGATTCAATCTATGTTCAGATACCATCAGTCCTTTCTTTGTATATGGATTAAATTTTTTCATAAGTCCTTCAGAGTTGGCTTGGATCATTGTATTGCTGAAAATAACGAAGTCATTCACAGCAGATCATCTTACAATATTGCTATTATTTTGTGTACAGTACATTTCACTTAGCATCAGCTCATTTAAATCTTTCCAGGTTTTTCTGATAGCATCCTGCTCATTTTTTTTAATAGTGAACCATATTTATATAGTACTTTAAGGAGCGATTTTCTTACAATAAACACATGATTATTGCAACAACAATAACAGTTAACATTTATATAGTACCTTGAACCTGACAAAGAATTTTCTTCTCAATAGCCCAGCAAAGTTCCACATATTTCATCATCATCACCATCATCTTACATTGTTCTTGCCTCTGATTCAAATTTTTTTTCATAGTTACTATTGCTATCTGTGTTTCCCTCCATTCTATTCCCTCCCCTTGATATTTATTCTATTTTCTTTCTTCTTTCACTCTATCACTTATTAAAAGTGTTTTGCTTTTGACTGTCCCATCCCCAAATCTGTTCTCCCTTACTTTTGCTCCTCGCCCTTATCCCTTTCCCTTCCTACTTTCCTGCAAGATAAGATACATTACTATGTGTTATGTTATTAGTTATTAACTATGTAATTAGTAATATATAAGATATATTGCTATATGTGTATGTTATTCCCTTTGAAACCATTCTCATGAGAGTAAGGCTCACTCACTCCCCTGCACCTCCCACGTTTTCCCCTGCACTCCATAAGCTGTTTCTTGTTCCTTTTATGTGAGGTACTTTACCCCATTCCACCTATGCCTTTCCCTTTTTCCCAGTCCATTCCTCTCACCTATTAATTTTATTTTTTTTTAAAGATATCATCCCTTAACACTCAATTCACACTTGTGCCTTCTGTGTAAATATCTCTATTTAGCTGCCCTAATAATGAGAAAATTCTTATGACTTATAAGTATCATCTCATGTAGGAATGAAAAACAGTTTAAACTTTTAATATTCCTTATGAATTCTTTTTCCTGTTTAGCTTTTTATGCTTCTCTAGGGTCTTGTGTTTGAAAGTCAAATTTTATATTCAGCTCAGGTTTTTTCATCATAAATGCCTGAAAGTAATATCATTGAATTCCCATTTTTCTCCTGAAAGATTATACTCAGTTTTTCTGCGTCGGTGAGCTTGGGAAACAATGGTCTTTCCACAGCACCAGCAGAAAAATGACACCTGTAATCTCTCCCCTGTCCAACTGCTCAATTCCCTCACCATCTGTAGGCTGAGCTGATTCAGATGCTTTTGTCCGCTACTAAAAACACTTGGTTTGGCAATTTCAGGTGATGATGTTGGAAGTGATTACTACTATGACAATGACTATGGCAACAACAGTAAGGCAAGTACTACTGCAATTACAACTGATAGGATATGATACTGATAGTTAAATGGCATCATCATCACCATCATCATTGTACATAAATAGCACTTCATGCTTTTCCTGTTTCCCTAAACTTCACACTATTAATAGATAAATAATTTTTGAGACCATAGCAACTCACAGAACTGTCTACTAAGCTATGGATAAAGGGTTTGTCTGTATCTTGGCAGCTAGGTGGCCCAGTGAATAAAATACTGGCCTTGGAATCAGGCGGACCTGACTTCCAAGCCAGCCTCAGACACTTAACACTTACTAGCTGTGTGACCCTGGGCAAATCACTTACCCTGATTGTTCACCAAAAAAAAAAGAAGAAAAGAAAAAAACGAAAAAAAAAGATTTTTATATTTCTATGGGAGTAGTTTGCACACTGTATACAAGTGTGGATGCTCAATATTGAACATACCTAAACTTAAATACTTAAAAGATCTATGAATTTATCTGTGTAAAGGATTCTCTTGGACTAGTGAAGATTCATAATCAATCTATAAATTCACAGATAGGTGTAAGGTAGTTGCCTGAAAAAATAAGTTTTCAATCATATACCAAAGATAAAATATTCAGTAACTATCAGAGTACTATTTGGTGCCAGGACTTTCTTACTCCAAGGGCTTTGCTCCTCAACCATCATATGAGGACTCTCCCTCTTAAAATTGAAGGTTTTATTCACCTATCTCTAGAAAATCATGAGACGGTAAATGCTATTCTACATACTTGATAGCGAATCAAAATAATTTTATTCTTTTTATTGCTTCATTTAAGAAGTAAAAACTGAGTTATATAGCTCAAATGATCATTTACAAAAAAAAAAAAAACCTCTGCCTTTTAAGTGGTTTAATAAACATATTCCAAACTTAGTTACATTCCATTAGGAAATGTAAAACATGTTTTAAACACTACAATTATCTTAATTGACAGTAAGGAGATACTTTAATAAAATAAATATTCATTGGGAATATTCATTCTATTTTGATACATAATATGAAAGTCTATAAATGGATTTGTACTAAAATCTGGTAAGAGTAAATGCAATGATGTCATGCTTGCTGACAATTGTACAAGTCACAGGTGACCTACAATTTAACATTCCTTTGTTGTCTGAACAGGAGTTCATAATTTAGAGAGGAAGAAAAAAGAAAGAAAATAAATGTGTTTTGATAGTATATCTTTAAATTCAAAGATATGATAATTCATTTTATTTCTTAGATATTTTAATTATTTAACCAAAAGCTTGATCAGGAAGTGATGAAAGCCTTTGTTCAAGGCAACTCATAGGAGCCATCTACTAAATTGTGATGGGATATTGGCCTTTTTCTTTGAGGACAATTTGTAAGCATTTTAGAATATTGAATTTTGATATTATAATGATTGTATTTGTGGAGAGAAATCTCTCTATTTATGAGGTAACCACCAATCTTTGAATTGCTAGATAAGTCAACATGGTACTATGGTAAGAATATTTAAATGGGGGCAGCTAGGTGGTGCAGTGGATAGAGCACCGGCCCTGGAGTCAGGAGTACCTGAGTTCAAATCCAGCCTCAGACATTTGAAACTAGCTGTGTCACCCTGGGCAAAGTCACTTAACCCCAATTGGCTCACCAAAAAAAAAAAAAAAAAGAATATTTTAGGTGGTGTCAGGAAACCCCCAAGGCCACCCTTGCCTCAGATACTCACCTAGCACTTAATCTAACCAGGTCACTTAACTCCTTTCATCTTCTGATTCCCAATATGTAAAATGATGATCATATGAATACCTACTAAACAAATTGTAGTATACAGTTGTGGGGATCAGATGAGGTGCAAAATTTAATGGGTTTTGCAAACTATTGCTAGATATTTTTTTTATCTTTTGGTAGAATATGCTAAAATTTCAAAGATTAAAATAGGCAGAATATATTTATTTAAATTATTTCCCTTATAGCCAGGTCCTGATTAGCAAAAATAATGAATCTCTTAAAGTGGTCATATGTATTTGAAGTCACATTTTGCAAAATCATAATTACATAAAATATGATAATTCATTCAGTCCAATGGAAGTCTTCAGTGTAAATTCAAATAATGTGACCACTTCATGGGATTCATTAGCACTAATCAAGACCTAGTTCAGTTAAGACATAAGGTAATTAGGGATTATGCAGAGAATTGTTTTCCTATTAGTGGCAGATTCTGAAAAGGAATATAGCTAAGACAATCACAAAGTAAAGTAAAAAAATAAAAGTTGGTGTAATATAGTATACATTTATATGTATGTATATGTGTGTACACACATATGCACACACATACACACAATGATACATCCATCCATGCATACATACGTGCATGCATGAATACATACTCTCAGAAGACTTGCATTCCATTTCTACCATTTCTTTTTTTTTTTTTACAAAAGCAAAACCCTGGATAAGTCAGTAACTTCTCTGGGCTTTTTTCCATCTTTAATTAGCTGTTTAACCAGGCTAGGTGATTTTTAAAGTCCTTAAACTCTAATATAAGTCACTCATCGTAATTTTTGGCTAGATTTCATCTACCACTATTCCTTTAGCTTTTGTCAGGTATTTCAGCTTTGATATGATTCAGCTCTGTCCCAGATGGAACAAAGTTCCCTAACAGAAAATATTTAGTTAGTACCACCAAGCCTATACTGATATCAGTTTAACATTGTGAGCAGTCCCCAGGACAATTATAACTCAGCACTCTCATGTCATCAGCTCCCTGAACCTTTAATGAGACAAGGTTTCTCTCAAAATTTTATAAGACTTTTTGTGTTATATATATATATATCCTGCAACAACAGCAGTATGAACTGGTCATGGCAGTTATTCTTGTTTCTGTTTTCCAGATGAGGAATCTGACATGAACAGTTACAATAGTTACTGAAATTCAGACTTGAAATTTGAACCCAGACCTTTATAGATTTTTCTTTGTGCATTTAACTAGACCTGTCATTCCCTCAGTAAAGGAAGCTACTGATTAAGAACTTTTCTCATTACAGATTGGCAACTTAACTATAATTTGTGACTTAGAGAGTACCTGAATATACTGAAGTATTTATTGACTTGCTGAGTTTCACACAGCCTGTATATATTAGAAGTAAGTTTAAGGGGCAGCTAGGTGGCACAGTGGATAAAGCACTGGCCCTGGATTCAGGAGGACCTGAGTTCAAATCCAGTCTCAGACACTTGACACTTACTAGCTATGTGAATTTGGGCAAGTCACTTAACCCTATTTGCCCCACAAAAAAAAAAAAAAAAGTTTGGAACCTCATCTATCTGGCTGCAAAATGAGTCATCTAGTTATAGTAGCTAGTAGATTTCTTGATAAAATAGAAAATAAAAATGCACTATTTCACCATCATTTAAATGAAAATGGGAAAAATAACAAAAGAAATGTGTAAAATATATTTAAATAACATGTAATTTGTCATTACAATAGATTCTCTCTATATGTGTATATTTATCTTTCATTCTATCTAGATAGATATATTGTTATCTATTTTGTTCCTTCTTGTTTCCCTTATTAATTTTACAATATGATATGAATCCTTAGAATTTTTCTCATTTGAAATTCTCTAATTATTAGTGAGTTAGAGCATTTTTATATGGTTATATATAGCTTAGATTTATTTCCTTAATATTGCCTGTTCAAGGAGTTCAGAGAAACCTGGAAGGACTTGCATGAACTGATGATGAGTGAGATGAGCAGAACGAGAAGAACATTGTACAAGTATCATCAACATTATGTGTTGATGAACTGTCATAGACTAGATTCTTCTCACTGATACAATGGTACAAGAAAGTTCCAAAGGACTCATGACAGAAAAGGCTCTCCAAATCCAGAAAAAAAAAAAAAAACAACTGTGGAATATGGATTCTGATTGAACCATACTATATATTTTGTGTTTGGTGCTGTTGTTTTTCTTTTTTGAGGTTTTTCCTTTTTGCTCTGATTCTTCTCTTATAACATGACTAATGCAGAAATATGTTTAATGTTATTATACACACAAACATATATATATGCATATATATATGTAACCTATAGCAGATTACCTGCTGTCCCCTTCCCCCTCCCCCATTGCATTCTTCTCACCCAATTCTACCCTAAAGATGTCATCATGGGGCACCTAGGTGACATAGTGGACAAAGCACCCACCCTGTATCCAGGAGGACCTCAGGCCAAATTTGACCTATGACACAAGGCACTCATGCACTGTACGACCCTAGGCATGTTACCCAACTCCAACTACCCCACAAAAAGAGATAAACAAAAAATGAATACTTTTCATATATCATACCTTCATAATCAATTCTCAAGAGATAAACAAAAAATGAATACTTTTCATATATCATACCTTCATAATCAATTCTCATCTGTGCCCTCTGCCTAAATTTATTTTTATCTTGTGAGTTTTATGTGTTATCTTCCCATGTAGGAATGTAAACAGTTTATCCTTTTCACATCCCTCTTAATTTCTTTTCCTGTTTACATTTTATGGTTATCTAGAGTCTTGTATTTGAAAGTCAAATTTTCTATTCAGTGCAGTTCAGGTCTTTTCATCATGAATACCTGAAAGTCCTTTTTTCATTGAAGTCCCATTTTTTCCTCTGAAAGTTTTGATGATATGTGATTCTTGGTTGTAATCCCAATTCCTTTGCCCTATGGAATATTTTATGACATGCCCTCTGATCCTTTAATGTAGAAGTTACTAGATCTTGTGCTATCCTGACTGTGGCTCCACAGTACTTGAATTATTTCTTTTTGGTAGCTTGCATTATTTTCTCCCTGACATGGGAGCTCTGGAATTTGGCTATAATATTCCTGGGAGTTTTCATTTGGGTATCTCTTTCAGGAGGATATTGGTGGATTCTTTAAATTTCTATTTAACATTCTGATTCCAGAATATCAGGGCAATTTTCCCTGACAATTTCCTGGGAGGTGATGTCTAAGCTTTTGTTTTTATCATGGTTTTCAAGTAGTTCAATAATTTCCAAATCATCTCTCTTGGATATATTTTCCAAGTCAGCAGTTTTTCCAAGAAGATATTTCACATTGCCCTCTATTTAAAAAAAAAACACATTTGGATTAGCTTTATTGTGTGTTGGTTTCTCATGAAGTCATGAGCTTCCATTTGCTCAATCCTAACTCTTAGGCAATTATTTCATAAGAGAGCTTTCCACTTGGCTTTTCAAGTTGTTGGCTTTTTTCTTATGTATTTCCTTTATCACCTTCATTTCTCTTTCCCTTTTTTCTCTACCTCTCTAACTTTATCTTCAAAGTCATTTTTCAGCATCTCTATCACCTGAGACCAATACATATTTTTCTTTGTAGCATTAGATGTAGGGGCCCTGATGTTGCTATACTCTTCTAAGGGTGCACATAAATCTTCCTTGTCACTAAAGAAGCTTTCTATGGTTTGCAATTTTCTCTAACTGCTGATCCTACCCATTTTTCACTTGGCTTTTAACTCCTTCTTAGTGTGGGTTCCTGCTTCCATGATGTCCTTTCCCAACATCAGGGAGTCTCAGGTGTTATGACTTAATGAGGGGCAGTTGCTTCACTTGCCTCGCCCTTTCTTGGTTCTGTAGATAACCCCAGGCCAACTTGACAATCAACCAGACAGCAAAACTTTATGTGCTGTGGTTGTTAGCTCCAATGAGTCTGCATCTCTCCCCTACATGGGCCACCACTGCTCAAGGTATTTTCCTGGTTCCCTGCTGGGGTAGGACATCCAAATCCCCGCTTAGCTCCTGCATACACCCCCATAGACCTCCCCTGGACAGCCATTCAGCCCTCTCACCAGACTGTGAGCTTAGTTCCAGAAGATGCTAGCACTTCAGCTGATTTAAAGGATTGGGGATAAGTTTCTCTGGTGCACCCTGCCTGTTGCTATATCTGTGTTGGCATGATTGTGGGGCTGAAATCCATTCCCAGACTGGCTCCCTGTTCTCCCAAACTTCCAAGGTGTCTTTAGTGGGAAAATAATATCAATTGTCTTTTTGTGGGTTCTTCTGCTATAGGAGTTGTTTTTAGAGATAGATTGTTAATTCCAAATAAGCCTATTTAGCTAGGAAAATTGTCTTAAAAACACATTATATCAGCTATATGAATCCTCACAAGGAAAGACATTTTAGTTAAAAACTAGTCATAATATTCCAAAGAATTAGAAACCAAGTAGTCATATGGATAATTCAATTTTAAGAAGTGATAAAATAATCAGAATTCTGGTATTGGGAAATTCTGGCCTATCATACACAGGGAGGTAGATAGATAGATAGATAGATAGATAGATAGATAGATAGATAGATAGATAGATAGATAGATAGATAGATAGATAGATTGACTGATAGACAGATAGATAGATAGATAGATAGATAGATAGAAAGATAGATAGATAGATAGATAGATAGATAGATAGATAGATAGATAGATAGATAGATAGATAGATAGATAGATGATAGATGGCAGTTGATGGATGCATAGATGGATAAATGGATGGATGGATAGATAGATAAGCAATTTAGGCTTGTGTGCTATTAATAGTGTATCTGTTTTATAACATGATTTTAAACTTAAATAAGAAGAGTGATATTTCTCCCCAAAGTGATATTATCCATCAGTGATATATCACTTTAAAAATATTTGAATTGACATATTATTTAAATTATTACTTTTCTCCTCTCTATAGTACCACATTGCTAATTAAATTTTTAATATCATATTTTATCAAATTTATAAACAAACTATTATTGAAATGTGTAGGCTTAAAGATCCACATAGCTTGCTGCTTAGCATTTGTGATATTAGTCAGTGAATAATGATACATGCTATATTATAATGGTATTATGAACATTTCACTGAAGAAATGAGGGAAAACATTAGGGCTCATTATAATAGCATTTGGTTATTTCTTAACATTTGAAATCTCTAGTGACTTGAGATTTATGAAAATAATAATAAGCATGTGACATGACAGATAAATAAAAGCTAATGTTAGAAATATCAATTCATAGAATGCTTCATATGGTGTCAGAGCAATGTGACATTACACAATACAATGACCTTGACTCCTCCTGTCATTCTAAGGACTGCATGTTCCTGCAGCATAGAGGAGAAAAAAAACTTTCCCTTTAACTAATTACCAACTGAAGGAAGAATAAACCAGCTGTCTCTGAGATATACTCCTGACTGTTAGGTTATATTCCACACAAGTATGCATATGGACAGTTTTAAAAAGGTATATATACAAACTGCATTTCCTCACTTCAGTAAACAAATAAAACTAAGAATTACAAGCAATGTCATTTATGCAACTTTATCTTTTTTGCCCCACATAAGGCAAAATAACTCCCTCCCCTCACCATATTTCAATAAGTTATTAGGGTATATTTTCACACATATCAGAAAATAATATATAGTTATCCCTTCCACATCACAACTTTCCCCATCATGGTTTCACTATATCACAGGTTAGCATAAGAAATTAAATGGGCATTTTGTGTGGTGAAGTTGTGGAAGACACAGGTGATTGCAAAAAACAGTTAATGCAGAAAAAAAAGTTTATAAACTCAGAAATGCAGTATTGTTATGAAAAAGGCATTCTGGCAGATTCTGGCATAAGACAAGAAAAGACTGTCTTAATATGATTTCCTAAAAGAAAATGAAGGTGAAGAATGTACCCCTATGGATTTTATGAGAATTTTCCAGATCGTGGAGGCAACATGCCCCTAATAACCATGATGTAGAAGGGATAACTGTACAAATAAAAAAAGAAATAGACATGAATGGGAAAGTTTTGTAGAATTTTATTATTTTTTTTATCACTTCTAAACCCTTACACTATAAGAAATAATTTAAAGGAAATTATTTTTTCTACCCCTACTTACCACACTTAGCTAAAAAAAAAGTGTTTGGAGATTTGGACCAAATCAATGTTTTAATAGAAATTTTTCTATATTTCATTTAAAAAAAGTAAGTGGTTAAAATACCAAAATCTCCTCTACTCTTTCCAAAAGAGCACTAGTTGGGAAATTATTTGTTTTGGTTACTGAGGGAAAACAAATGGCCAAACTTTCACTTCATTGCAGTCTCACAGTTTCAAAAGCCATTTTACATCTGAAGAATCTGAAAGCTCAAGAAGTTAAATGACTTGTCCACACCCCATGTTCCAAGAGCCAGAACTAGAACCTCAGTTTCTTGCTTCCAATAATGTGTGTGAGTGTTTGTGTGTGCATGTGCATGTTCATGTGTGTGTATGTGTATGTGCATGTGTGTGAAGGTCAGAGAGATATGGTCTCCATGTTCCCATGAAAATAAAATAAAAAGGGACTACATTAGAGTCACAGTGTATTTATAGGTTGGAACTTAAATACCTAGGTATCCTGCACTTATGTTTCCAGGCTTATAGTGCATTACTTACTCTCACACATTCTGCTTTCCAGCTAAAATGGCATTCTTATGCTTTGTTATAAAAAACATTATTTCCCATCTCCATGCATTTGTATTGGCTATCTCTTATCTGTTGAATATCCTCCCTTTTAATTCCTGCCTCTTCAAACACTATTTCTTTCAAAATTTATCTCTAATTTTGCCTCCTTTTTGTGACATATCTTGATAAATACAACTGCTAATGTCTTACTCTTTCAAACAAAAACAAAAACCCTTGTGTATATTTTGTACTCAATCGGGATAATCATAACCATAATAATAGCAATAATAACAACAATAACAATATTAATAACAACAGCTAAGATTCATATAACATATATATGCAGAGGGTCTCTATATTGTATATATTTATTTACCTTTCATGGAATAAAAATTTTTGAGGGCAAGTGTTATTTCATTTTGTCTTTGTATCCTGTGTTCCAGGAACAGTGTGGAATATAGTTGGTATTTAGTATCTGCTAGATGATTGATCAATCAATTGATCAAATGATTGTTACTCGATTTCTTCTATACTTGGTAACTCCTACTCACAATATCTCACCTTGTTATAGTTTCTTGGAGAAAAACTGCTTATTTTTAGACATGGGAGTAAAAAACTTTTTAAATGATTATTGAAAATATATTCTAACTCAATAAATGAGGAACCAATGTTAATAATTTAAAAGAACTTAAACAATAAATTGATGAGACATTCTTCTCCTCACCCCTTGTAAAAAATTAAGAATATTTTTCCCTGTTTGGTAATTTATTTTTCAAACACCATTCTCCATTACCATTCCAAGTATAAAATTATTTTTAGAAAATTAAAAAAAAAAGTCCCACTTTCCAAATACATACACATATCACATACACGCACACACACACACACACACAGATCTATATATACATATAATAATGTCACCATAGGCAATATTTTAAAAAAATAACCTTTTTTTCTTTAATATTTCATCTTGCATTCTGGTCATATACCTGTTGAATCTCCAGAAGCAACAGGGCATACAAAAACTTGGGCCATAGAATCTAACACCCTGGGTTTTAGAGAAAGAATGAATAAATGAATGAATGAATGAGTGAGTGAGTGTATCGGTGTTTTGATGGATGGATGGATAAATAAAACTCCTTGTGACTAGATAACCTTATCTTTATCACAGCCACTTTCTAACCTAAGGTAGGAAAACAGCAGATAACATTTCAAATCATATCACCAGGGACCATGCTTGGAAGATTCAGCTCTGTACCCTAAAATATTTGGCATCTTAATCTTTACTCTTTCCCAGAACTGAATAGTCTACTCCAGTGTGACCCCCTCACTTCTACTCCCATATTTTTCTTGGAGAGTTCTAATCAAATAGATACTAACACTGTATCTGGAAAAATTCATCATTTCAGGGACCTACTAAACCAAAATGTCATTTATTTGGAAATTACCTCCTTAGACATGTAAGATCTTCACTGGAAAGGAATGCCTGGTATTATATTCTGAGCATGTAGATATATTGATATATAGATCATATGTGTATACATATACACATAAAATACACAAGTTTGTATACATATACACACAGGGAGAGAACTGAGTTAGTTTTTTCTTATGCTTTGTTGCTGTTGTTGTCAAATTGCTTAGTAGTGTCTTATTCTTCATGACCCCATTTTTATGGGGTTTTCTTGTCAAAAATACTGTGTTGGTTTGCCATTTCCTTTTTCAGGGCCACCATTTTACAGATGAAGAAACTAAAGGCAAACAGAGGTTATGTGACTTGCCTAGGTTCACACAGTAAGTGTCTGAGGCTGGATTTGAACTCGGGTCCTTCTGACTACAGGCAGAGTACTTTATGCATTGTGCCACCTGACTGCCCTTCATTATACTTACCTCCCATTAAATGAGTTAATATGCTTCATTGTTTCTCTGCATTTGTCATATGTATAATTTTTCTTGCATAGGAGTATTTGAATTTGTATTTATACCAAAATTCATGTAGCTATCCCCCAATCTATGGGAATCTACTTTTTTCCAGTTCTTTGTTACAACTAAAAGTTCTGCTTTACAAATTTTATTGGATATATAAATTTTCTACCTTCTTTCCTTCCTTCCTTCCTTCCTTCCTTCCTTCCTTTCTTTCTTTCTTTCTTTCTTTCTTTCTTTCTTTCTTTCTTTCTTTCTTTCTTTCTTTCTTTCTTTCTTTCTCTTTCTTTCTTTCTTTCTTTCTTTCATCTATCTCTTTCTAATTACTGATTTCCTTTATGTATATACCTAGTAATGCAATCTCTTAGTAAAAGGGTATGCAATTTTTAATCACTTTATTTTCATCATTCTATTGGATGGCCCCTAAATCCAAATATTTTTTCTAGTTTAAAGATATATCTATGAAGTTTTTACATACTTTGATTTATATTAAAAATTGTTCATCTTCTTCAGCTTAATATCTAAGGAATAAAGTAATGAACAATAATTTATTAGGAACCTACCATGTTCCATAAAATGTGATAATTTCTGTGGACATAAAGACAAAAAAAGCAAGACAACTCTATTAAGCATATTTAGAATATTAGCATCAAATAAAGATCTGAAAAATAATTTAGTCTATTTTAAAATCATAAAAGGGCCTGAGAAATCATTTATTATTATTTCACTGGATGTTCATGACATGGTACTTATTGACTGATGCATTGGTGTTTTCTTGCTATTTTGGATAGTGAGTGTAATTATGTATACATCCCTGAAACTTTAGCCAAAACACTAGATCTTGACAGAGTTTGGACCACGGTGTTGGGAGAGCAGAAATTAACCATGTGATGATATTCTACAATTAGTTTTAACAAGTCAAAATAATTCCTATCTTTAAAATGGATAGCATTCACAAATTAAGCTGATGATGAACAAATCAGATATACAGTCAAGAATGGAAAGGTATGAGGATTTAATGGGAAGATAAGGTGTTGGACTTAAATTCATAGGATCTAGGTTTATATCCTAACACATTCTGCATGGATTTGGGAAAATTTCAACTGTGAGATTCAGTTTTCTCATCATCCAATGAAAGGACTAGACTAGATTTTTAAGATCCTGTCCATATATCCAACTATACTATGTTGCTACAGTATACAATTCCGTGTGTTCTTCTCACAATTTATTTACAGCTTTAGAATACTCTTTATAATTTCTGTATATTTTAGCTTAAGGCTAGTTTATATGAAGAGTAACAAGTAGAAAAGCAATTTTCACTGGTCACAGATTAGACAAGAAGTGGAAATAATACACACACACACACACACACACACACACACACACACACACTTCATTCTTGATGTCCACGTTTGGCTTTCTGTCTAACCTGCCATTTCACTCTTTCTCTTGGTTTCACTCTATCTCCATTTGTCTCTATTTCTGACTGTCTGTCTCTATGTGTCTCTTTCTCTGTCTCTGTCTGTCTGTAAGTCTCTGTCTGTCTCTGTCTGTCTCTGTCTCTGTCTCTCTCTGTCTCTCTGTCTCTCTCTGTCTCTCTCTGTCTCTCTCTGTCTCTCTCTCTCTCTCTCTCTCTCTCTGTCTCTCTCTCTCTCTCTCTCTCTCTCTCTCTCTCTCCAGAAGGTAAAGGATTATAGATTTAAACCTGGACTGAAACGTACATTGCATCTTGTTTAACACCCTCCTCATTTTGCAGATGAAGAAATAGAAACACAGAGAGGTTAAAATGCTTACCTCAAATCAGAGAGGCAGAAATCAGCAGAACTAGGATTTTAATCCACAAATTCTGAATTCACTAAAGAATGGCTGAATAAGGTAAACAAAGCACTCTCTAACAATTCAAATCAGCACTTTTCAAGTTAATAGTCTTCTGAAGTTGTATAGAGCACTAACAAGAAAAATTATTTCTTGAAAATGAAATAACCAAGAAGTGTCAGAGGTAGGAATTTTGTGCAGGTCTTCCTTATTTCAAGCCCAGATTTCTACCCAACTCATTGCTCCATTCACACATCACAAATACACATATACATACAAATACATATGTACATGTGCATACATGTATGCATGCACATCTTGTATAGGTACGCATGCATATACATGTCTCTACATGCATGTGTGTATGTGGATACATTCATGCATGTATTGTGTGCATGTATATGTAGATTTAAAATAAATATTTGGTTTTTTCTTCCAAATCATCTTCATCAAAAACTCAGGTATCAACATTATATTAAATATCAATGTTTTCCTGAGGACTTTAATTAAAGATTAAGAAGAAAACAACAGCCAAGTAAGACATTATCTTGCATAGAATAGAGGAAAACTTTCTGTTGCCCATGTATGTCAAATAATTTTATGCTTATACTCTAGAATTGCTAGTGCAATTTATCATCATCAAACACACAATGTGTGTGTTCTTTTCCTTTGGTGCAAGGACATTGTTTACTTGCCAAACTAATGAAAAAAATGAGCATTTCTTTAACTGGTGAAGAAAAAAGAGAGAGAGAAAATTTTAATCATCAAAATCCTTCCTTTGTGGAAAATTAAAAGTAAAATGAAGAAATCAGACAGATGCTATAATGTTATGTCTTTCATGAATAAGCAATTAGCATCTGGAGACACATTTGTGCAAATTGGAAACTTTTTACTTTCTATAAACTTTTGAAAATTGTATTTTATTAAAATATCAGGGAAAGGAAATTGTCTGGTACTCATAAATTGTGACGTAATGCATTATGAGAATTTCCATTTTTAAAGGACTCTAAAAGGGATTATCATTATCCCCTTTATATACTAGTATTATAATAATTTACCTAAAGGTACTTTGTAGAGGACATGATAAAGAGAAGGAATGTTTTGGTTCTTTTACTGTTCTTAACTTATAATTCTAGAATTTAATTGATTGCAGAATAACCAGTACCTTTCAATGTATATTTGTAGATATGGACAAAACTTATCCAAATGAGATTTTAGATGAGACATCCCTACAGAACTTTCATCTTAGCCTTACATTAGAGTAACAGGATTCTTTTCATAATTGAAAAAAATCATAATGAAATTTAGTGGAGAAAAAAAAGTGGATGAGAATACTAAGGAACACCTTGTTAAGACAAGCTGATGAAATGACCCTGGTAGTCACAAACTTCAAATAAAATACAAAGATATCAACTATCATAACTAATTGTACCTGAGGAAATAAGTAGCAAAATATAGATTAATAGGATAGAATTATAAAATAAGCATACAGCTAGTTTATAACAAATGTTTGTCAAACTTTAGAAAATATATATATATATATATATATATATATATATATATATATATGAAGGATCTTGCACAGAAGCTATTGCAGTAGCCTCTTAATAGTTGTCCCTCTCTCCAGTTTCTTAACTAAACTACTTTCCACATTGCCACCAACGTGATAATTCTAAACCATAGGTATAAGTATGCCACTGCATGTTCAATAAACTTCAGTGACTTTCTATTGATTCTGGAATTAAATGCAATTTCCTTTAGTTGGAATTTCACATTTTTTTACAACCTGTGTACTAACTCAGATTTTTATCCTTATTACAAATTCTATCTCACACTTCATGTCTATTCCATACTCAAAATATTAAAATTCCCAAAGCCCCATGCCTTTGAACAATTTATTCTACCTAAGTGCTATATACTTTTATTCAACAATGTAGCTTAGTATTCAGGGGCAGCTTAGGTGGTTCAGTGAACAGAGCACTGGCCCTAGAGGTGAGGACCTGAGTTCAAATCTCACCTAGACAATTACTATCTTTGTGACTTTGGGCAAATCACTTAAACCCAATTGCCCTACAAATGCAGGGTAATTTCCTCATGTAAATATCTTGCTACTGAACCAGATGGATCTGGATGAGAAAGTGAGATTGTTGGCCTTTAAACAGTTCTCCATCATTTAAATTCAATTCATTGAAAGTCATGATATCACTTAGATGCCATGGTACTCTAGAAGAAAGGCAAACAACAATCTTATTATTTATATTTATTTTTTTCAAAACTGAGGCCAAGCACAAAATTTGTGTGGTGCCTTTCATGAATGACCCAGTTATTACTTCCCCCAACCAATTCTTAAATATTTTCTTTTTATATTTTTTAACATTCAAATGTATGTTTTTATTCCACTTGTAAATTTTAAGATTCATGAGGGACAAGGACCATCTACAGTGCCAAGCAAAGTGTTTTAAACATAATAACTAAAAAGCACTAAGAGATTAATTGATTTATTCAAGATCACAATCAGGATGTTTGAAGACTGAAACCCAGGTCTTCCAGCTCTCTATGCAAATATACAATGAGTTATTCCATCAGATATGTGGCTCTTTTACATTTGGAGTCAGGAAGACAAATTGAAATCAGGACTTACTAAATGTGTGGTCCTGGGCAAGGCATTTCACTCCTGTGATCCCACAAAATAAAAAATTAAATTAAAAGAAAATATAAGGCTCACAGTATAGAATCCAAAAGATGTAGTTTATTTGACATATGTCAACTAAAGGGTTAGAAGAATAGACAAATTATCAAAATAAAACCCTCAGAGTTCCAGGGGTTGAGCCAAGATGAAAGAGAGAAGATAGGAACTTGCCCGAGCTTTCCCCTATTTCCCTCAAAAACAACATTAAATCAAGCCTCTAAACAGATTCTGGAACTACAGAACCTATAAAAAGAGAGACACAATCCTGCTACTTGAGATAATTCAGAAGACTTCAGGAATGGTCTGTCTCACTTGGGTATAAGGAAAGGGTGACTCAGCACTACTGGTCACAGCTGGCAGCTAACCTCAGCAAAGCTCAGCTCAGTGGGCAGCTCAATACTGCTGCAACTCAACACAGTCCTGAGAGTGGGGCAGCTGAGAGCAGTAAGAAGCATGCAACAGTGAACCTTTTGGCCCAGGAGCAGACTTCAACTTTAGAAGTTTAAAAATAGCCTACAACATGACCCAGAAACAAAAAAGGACCCTTACCATTGACAACTTCTATGGTGAAAAGGAAGACCAAAACTCAAACTCAGATGAGATTGTCAAAATGCCTACAAGTGAAGACTTAAGTGGGAAGATGATCTTGTCTCAAGACCAAAAAGCCTTCTTTGAAGAGCTCAAAAAAGCTTTTAAAAACAAAATAAGATAGGTAGAAGAAAAAATGGAAAAAGGAATGAGAGAAATGATAGTTACACTGCAAAAAGAAGCACAAAAATTGACTGAGGAAAACAATTCCTTAAAAAATACATTGGCCAAATGAGAGAAAAAAAAATGGCCAAATGGTAGAAAAAATTGGCCAAATGGAAAAAGAAATACAAAAGCTTATTGAGGAAACTAAGGCCTTAACAATTTAAATTGAGCAGATGGAAGCTGATAACTCCATGAGACACCAAGAATCTATCAAGGGGAATTTAAAAAATGAAAATATAGAAGGAAATATGAAATAACTCATTGGAAAAAGAAACTGACCTGGAAAATAGATCCAGGAGAAATATTTGAGAATTATTGGACAACCTGAAAGCCATGATCAGAACAAATATAAACCATATTCTAGGAAAATTATGAATATAAACTCCCCTAAAATTGTAGCATCAGAGGACAAAATCATCATCGAAAGAATCCACCACTCACCTCTGGAAAGAGACCCCAAAAGGAATACTCTCAAAGAATATTGCTAACCAATCTCCAGAATTATCAGGTGAGGGAGAAAATATTCCAAGCAGCCCAGAACGAAACCATTTAAATGTCATGGAGCCCACAGCCAAGATCTGCACAGGACCTGGCAACCTCTCAACATTAAGGGATCACAGGGCTTGAGAATATGACATTCAGAAAGGCAAGGAGCTTGGATTACAACCTATGATGTAGTAATATTAAGTTTTAGAGAATGTTTCCATTTTAATTTTTTTATATGTTTCATGTGTAACAACTAGACAATAATTGTAAAATCTCTAAAAGATTCTGAATTTCCTTAGACATGTTTTTGAGAACTCTCATTATTTGATTTGATTATTGGCAAAGCTATTTAAAGTTGTGTTAAGCTCAATTTTGTAGGAAACTTTCCCAGCTGATTACCAGCATCTGAAACACCTGAAGGACATTACAACAACATCTGAAACTCTACAGCTGAACCTTGATAGTTGATCTTCACTTCAGCATACACACCTGAAAGACTTTCATTCCACAACTAAATCCAGAGGACATCCCAAGAATCATCTGAGAAGAGACTTACAAAGACTTAAATGGACATTTTCCTGTGTTCCTTTTTCCCATTGTAAACAATGTTTATAATGTTCAGTTACTAAAGTGGAGTGCCCCCTTTAGCCTTTGTTAATGTGTCTCTCAATTTCTTTTCTCTATTTTCATTCCCTTTACATTGTTAGTAATAAATGTCTATAATGTTATTGCTTCATTAAGGAAACAATGATTCTTAAAGAACAGGGGAGAATGTGAGAAAATAATGGGATTTGGCAGATACTCAAGCCCCACCTGGAGATTAATCAAAACTGATTGAATTAAGTGTGAGTGATTGACTTTGCTGATTAGTCTACTTCAAGTTAATTAGATTGTAACCACACCTGGCTAGCCTTTAAGAAGATATTCTTCTCAGAAGCTAAGGATGACAGTAACCAATCAGCTTGTAAGGACCATCTATGCTCCAGACCTATAAAAGCTTCCACACTCATTTGAGGGGCAATTCATGGTTGAAGCAGGCTCATGGCAGAGGACTTGAGGAAGTACCAGACAGACTGGAACTCTAGGCTAGATAGTCCTTTTCTCAACTCCACGTGTTCTCTTTTTTCAAATACCTAGTATGCTTTAATGAATTTTTAATGACCAAATATTTGTGCTAAAACTTCTAATTTAAGGTGACCACACCTTATATATTTTAGACATCACAGTTAGATTTTAAAAATCACACATGATCAACCTACCCAGCAAAACTGAGTATTCCCTTTCAGAGGAAAATATGGACATTCAATAAATATGGGGACTTCCAAGGCTTCCTGAGAAGAAGACCAGAACTGAACAGAATATTTGATCTCCAAAAGAACCCATTACAATAGAGGGAAAGACGGAAGGTGTGGGCATTGTTGCAACCTAACTCTCATCAGATTTGGTTCAGGGAGGGTAATAAGGTACACTCCCATTTGTATAAAGAAACCTTAGCTTACTCTTTAAGAAAATGGAAACAGAAGAGGAAGGGGAAGGGGGGAAAACAGTGGTATTGATAGAAGGGGGAAATGGGCAAGAAAAAGAAAAGGCAGTTGATAAAAGAGAGGGCAGATTGAGGGAGGCAGTGGTCAGAAGCAAAAACACTGGTCAAGTGGAATATGGTGAAGGCAGGGAAAATAGCACAAACAAGGGGAAAAGATGGAGGAAATAAACAGTTAATAATTTTAACTGTGAATGTGAATGGGATGGACAGAAGCCAAATAGCAGAGTAGATTAAAATCAGAATCCTACAATATGCTGTTTCACAAGACACACATTTGAAGCAGAGAGATACATAGAGAATTAAGGTAAAAGGTTGGAGCAAAATATATTATGCTTCAGCTGACATAAAAAAAAGTAGGGGTAGCAATTCTTTTTTTTGGGGGGAGATGGGGGTTAAGCTGACTTGCCCAGGGCCACACAGCTAGTAAGCTTGTCAAGTGTCTGAAGCCAGATTTGAACTCAGGTACTCCTTAATCCAGGGCCGGTATGTTATCCACTTGCGCCACCTAGCTGCCCCCCTAGGGTTAGCAATTCTTATCTCAGACAAAGCAAAAGCAATAATAGATCTAATTAAAAAGAGATAAGTGCAGCGAAACTACATCTTGCTAAAAGGTACTATAGATAATGAAATAATACTAAGGCATGTATGCACCAAGTGGTATGGCATTCCAAATTCTTAGGGGAGAACTTAAATGAGATATGAGAGTAAATAACAGCAAATCTCTACTAGTAGGGGATCTGAACATTCCCCTCTAAGAATTATATAAATCTAACCACAAAATAAATAAAAAGTCTACATATATTCATATGAAAAAATGCTCTAAATCACTATTGATCAACTCTGAAGTACTATTTCAAACCTATCAGATTGACTACTATATGAAAGAAAGGAAAATGACTATTGTTAGAGTTGTTGTTGGAAAATTGCGGGCCCCAATGCACTGTTGGTGGAGTTAGTGAACTGATTCACCCAGTCTAGAGAGCAATTTGTAAATCTGCTTTAAAGGGTATAAAATTATAATATCTTTGACCCAATATACCACTACTAAGTCCTCATCCTAAATAATAAAAACAAAAAAAGAACCTTGATGTTTAAAACTATTAATAGTAGTACTTTTAAGGTGGCAAAAATTGGAACTTGCAGGGATGCCCATCAATTTGGGAAAGGATGACCAAGTTATTGCATGATTGTGTTGAATTACTAATCTATAAGAAATGATGAGCAGCATGCTTTCAGAAAAGGAAAAACATGGACTTACATGAACTGATATTAAGTAAGTGATGAGAACCAGCGGAATATCATATACAGTAACAACAATATTGTATGATGATCATATATGTATATATGGATATGATTTATTTATTCTCAACAATAGAGTGATCCAATAGAATTATGAAGGACTCATGATTAAAAATGCTATCCACGTCTACAGAAAGACCTGACAGTCGGAAATTCATATCAAAGTTTACTTTTTAAAAAAGACTTTATTTTTCTTGTTTACTTCTTTTTTGGTCTTTTTTTCTTTTGCATGACTATATGATTTTTTCATTATTGCACAGGTGTAACTTTTATCAATTGCCTCATAATGAGGCGAAGTCAAAGGAAAGAAGAAGAGAATTTGGATCTCAAAATTGTAAAAAGAAATTTAAAAATGCATAGGTAAAAACACCTGTAATTTTATAAAAATAGAATCTATACAGAAAAGTGATAGAAGAAACAAATTCTATGAAAATTTACATAATAATGCATGTCTTTCAGGTCATCAGAATCAAGGCTATTATAAGACAATGTATCAGCAAATATTCAATGCATAGTAATGTTTACAAATGCTAATAGTTCCAGAAAAAATCCATGTTATTTAACCTCAGGTGAATTTTCAGGTTTTTTTTTTCTATTCACTTCTAATATTTCAAGAATTAAATATGTGTTAACTCACTCTATCATATATTAGAGTATATTTATGAATCCTGGAATTACCCTAACTGAGTCTAACCTCATCCTTCCCACTGCTAGCAAAATTATTTTGCCTACAAACTACATAAAATTTGGGGGGCCATCTATAGTATTTTTTCCTTGTTTCTTAAACTCAACATAATACACTCATCTAGTTGTTGTATTCTCCCTTCCTACTGGGGAATTGCCTGTTTGTCAAGTCTCAAGGTGAAGATATTTTCCCATGAATCCAATCTCTTGGTTCCTGCCCCCCAATCATTGTTCCATAACTAACCACTACTTCTCTTGTATCATAAATATATTATTTTCCATTTTCCTTTGAGATGTAAGCTAATGGAAAAAAGGTCATGTAAGGTCATGTTCTCTCTCTAGGTCTCCATGTCCTCATTAATAAAACAAAATCTATAAAACTATCTTTTAATCTCCCTTTCTACTTTCACTCTTCTATGTGTCTATGAAAATCAATTGAGATCCTTTATTAAGCACCAGTTATGTGCCGTGGACTAAATTAGACACCTTCTCACGTATTTCATATGTCAGGCTTACTAAATGAAGTCTTTTCTAAGTATCAATATAATACATGCCTTGTTATTTAGATAAAATGGAAATTAAGTACTTTAGATTTTTTTTAAGGAATAGATGTAATCTTGTAGGCCTTTTGAAAAAAACACAATTTTAACTGTTCTAGGTTAATTTGCTCTGAGTTATTGATCTGTCTGATGCTGAAAGCTTACTCTAAAGTAAACACATCATCCATGCATGTGGTTCAGCTGGAAAGAAAAGTTTACCAACAACAAGGTAAACTAAATTGGACTGATCATGGCTGACTGATTTCTGATTGAAGATTCACTTGAGAGCTGAGCTTTCAGAACTGTGAACAATATGTTGCAGCATAACTTATATATCATGTGGGCAATGGAAAGAAAAAAATGATTTTTGGAAGATTTCAAAGCATCATTTGATTAATTCTTGTACTGATTCAAACATCATTTAAAATGTTTAAAACCTAATGATTAAGCATCCCATTAATAGTAATGAATTCTAAATAAAACTTATTGGAACTTTAAAATCAGGCATTTGAACAAAAGCATGTTGTTAGGTTTCTGTGCAAAATTATAATGGAGCCTGTGAAAAATGTGGTACTTTGGCTGTCAGACAAGCAACATTTTATGTGAAAACTAACATACATATATCCTTAGATAACTGCCTATAATTGGGATACAGAATGGGTTTCTGATATTAAATTTCATTCTATAATATTTAAAATTACGTTCATTATAAAATAAAGTGCTTAACCTAATATCACCTCCCTACCACAGTAGGTAGTTAAATATTTCTCAATGATTACACACACATACACTAAATAACATATTTGTTTCTTATCCTGAACCTAAAAGTGTTGAGCATTTACTCAACAGGTGGTAGGATGGCCATTTATTTAAGATGTAAGGCTAATAGTCGGATAGCATGCCCTATTTCTGTTATAAATTATTGGAAGTAGGCTGTGGTTTTCAAATATATTGTTATGTATAAATTAAAGGATATCTAATGAATTTGGGCAGCAAGCATTTATTATTAATACGATCACATATTAATAAAGTATTGCCCACATATCTGACTACCTTCCCCACTATTTACATACCCAGTACGTTTTGCCAAATGGGAGAGAAGAGAAACTATGGCTCTTTCCATGGGTCCAAGTGCAAGAAAGGCAAGCCTCTTGAAGTCCAGACACCTTCCTCCTTTGATAGACAGGCTGTTACACACTGTTCAAAGCTAATTGGCTAGAATCATTCAGTTTCATTAGTCCATATTAAAAATGAGTTGTAGGGGGCAGCTAGGTGGCAGAGTGCATAAAGCACTGGCCCTGAATTCAGGAGTACCTGAGTTCAAATCCGCCTCAGACACTTGATACTTACTAGCTGTGTGACCTGGGCAAGTCACTTAACCCTCCATTGCCCCGCAAAAAAAAACAAAAAACAAAAACAAAATGAGTTGTATTTATGCTGACATCAGGGCCTAGTGCAAAGACAAACCCTCTGAGGGCTAAGGCACTTTCAAAAAGTCTCTCCTGAGTTACTCTGATTCCATTAATCTCTGGGCTGGTTTTGAAAGAGATCAGCTAAGGTTCCTGAGCTAAGCACTCAAATGGAGGTTTTCCCCCCCAAACCCCATTATTAATAATTATTTTCTCACCACCACCACCACCACCATCATCATTATCTCCAAGGAGAGCTTTTCTATTCACTATATGGCACTGCTTTGTCATACATTAAAATATGAAAGAAAACAGAAAATTATCAAATTAGATGGGTTTATCTACAAATTAGTTTTGATATTTTTTCTTGACCTCAACCAAGTATCTAATAGAAAATGTATCCTTCTCTAAAATTAATATTCATAATTTGCTATCATAATATATTCTATATTAATAGCTTATAGGTAATTTAGTTTTAGAAAGCTCTTTTTAAATATTTATTGCTATACATGTTTAAATATGCTTAATGTTACACACATATATATCTACCATAAAAGCCATTCGAATCTATTGAAAGAGGAATGTAACCGAATTATTTAGTGGTAAAATGAACATATTTCTGTGGAACTAAAAAGACAAATTGTCATGTTTCTTGCTAATCTAATGAAACTTGTTTATTGGAGTTTAAATTTCTATTCAAACAGAATAGCTTGTTCTATCATCATCATACAATAAAGTGTTCTTCAACTTTAACATCTAATAAGTACAGAGTTCTTCTGCACATAGGAAAAATGGTAAAATATTAGTTAATTAAGGGGTAGAGATTTCTTGTAGTGAAGAAGAAAGCTACTTTGAATTTTCAATTCAGTCTCTCAAAACTCCTTATCATTATGTAATTTTAAACTTGAAATGAAAGATTAAATTGTCTCTAAAATTAAAGAAGTTTACCTACTTCCTTCTAAAATTCAACGACAGATTTACAGAACTTAGCAAATGGATTTCTTAGCCAGTTTCTCAGGATAATATCATTTGAACTAAAAGTATCAAGTAGCTTTCCAGCCCCTCTTATCCATTTTCTATGCTAATACTCTGGACCCTTACCTGAATTCTGGCACTTTAGGAAATCCAGCTGAGGAAGAGGGTCAAATGTGATAATGGGCAAGTTACTAAGTGTTTCTGATAGTTTCTTTATTTTTAATTGCCTCTTCATGATTAAAATAGAACAAATAAACAAGTAAATATTAAATAAGTAAAAGGATAAGTAGATAGCTAGATAAAATAATTAAATTGAACAGGGTCATAGATGCTGAGAATCTGAAGAACAGGAATTAAAAAGATGGAGTGTTTGGGATATGGAAAAGACTGCAAGTCAAGTACAAACTGTACTGAGGAGGAATTAAAGTGACCTGTAATTGTATAGATAATAGCAATATAGATCTAAACGTGAGAGATTGAAATTTAAAGTAAAAATATGATTATTGAATTATAGTAGCCAAGAGAAGGTTTAAAAATAATCATGGTTAAAAGAAGAATATATTTATTCCTCTTCTCACCCTTGCTTCATCAAGGTAAGAAAGAATAGTCATATATAAAGGGGTTGTAAGAAATGAGAAATCTTCAAAAAGAAACATTTCAGTGATCATCAGAAGATAGAAGGATTATAAGAAGAGATAAATTACGAAGTGAATTTTACCAAGAGTCAAGCAGTTATGTACCTCATACCCAGGAAATGGAAAGATGAATAAACATATGAATAGTTAATGTTGGAGGGATTGTGGTAAGAAGAAAATAATAATAATGCATTGTTTTTGGAACTATGAAGAGATTCAATCATACTGGAGAAGGAAAACTTGGCAGTATGTGGAGAAAGTACTAAAATATTCTTTAAAGGAAAAATAAGAATTATATAAAGTCCTAAAATAAGCAGACACTTTGACCCAGGAATTTCACTAATAGATTTATATCCCAATGAAATGAAACAATGAAAGAAACAAAGTTCTTAAATACATAAAAACATTGTAGTAGCACTTTTTATAAAATCAAAAAACTAGAAACAAAGATTATGCCCATTCACTTTCAGAATGACAGCAAAACCGTGTTACATTAATGCATAATCTAATGAAATATTCAAGCAATGTAAATGAAAAATATAATACAGATATGCATTAAAAGACCTATATGAACAAATGCCAAAGTGAAATAAATAGAACCAGGAATATATGTACAATAATTACAATGATGCAAATGAAAATAATAAAACAACAAATAAGCAAATTCAAGTCCTAGAAAGCAGGGAGAGAGCTTTAGCATGGCAGTTAACTCAAGAAGGAGAAAAGTCCCAGAAGAACGATGCTGACTCTCAGAAACATACTGGTATTATCTTCTTGCTAGCTTAACCTATGGAAAGACATGGCTCAATTTGGTCTCAACATAATTTCTACAAATTTGTTTTCATTTACAATGTCTTTAAATATATTTGAGGCCATACTATTTATAATTTTCCACCAAACTTTTTCATTGTCTTTTATAGTTGATATAATATTCTAAAATTATGATGAATCATAACTAATTTGAGTAAATTTGAATTATTTATGCTGAATATTACCAAAAGCTTTAGGTTTGAAGCAAAATCAATCCCTGACAGGAAGCCTACAGTGAAAGAATTTTATCTTGTTGACTATTTTCTAGGATTGGCTCTGGCTGAGGTACTGGGGATTTTGTAAAGTGGGAATGGAATCACCACCACATGAACTTCTTAAATTGATGAAATACTTCTAGTGATGTGTATGTAGTTTCATTAGTGAGATGATGAATTCTAACATTCAATTTAGGCAGACTGACAGTAGAAGATATCAAAAGTCAAAGATAATGAATGACTAGCTAAGTTCCCATTTACTGCACCGTATTCATTAGATGGAAAGTTAGAGGAATCTAGTTAAGAAAAAAATCAAGAATCACAAAACAGAAACACATCAAATAATAAAGATGAAGAGAAAAGAAGACAATCAGTATTTAGAGGGAAACATACAGTATTAGGAAAGTATGGAGAAAAAATATGGAATATGGTGTGGAAAAATTGGAGGAGACACAAGGAGGGGAAATTAATAGAGGCAGACAATTAAAGTGAAGCCTTGGAAATAAATAAGAAAAGCTGTATATACTTCCCTTACACCTTACTATAATAGTTTAATATTGACTTAGTATTCCTATATTAAAAGGTGACTAGACTACAAATGTAAATTCTGTTTTCATTTGAACACTAAAACCTAAGCAAATAAAGAATAAGAACTGCTACATGGATCAAATCACTAAAAAGGAAATTGGAGATATAGGATATAAGAATAATCAAGTAACTTTCAAGTGGATTTAAAATTATAAATCATACTTTTTACTCATATTTTCCTTTGCTGTGCATTTATGATTTTCCAGAGAATTACTCTAAAGATTGTGTATATATGGATGCATGTATATGTATATATGTCTATATTGTGCATATGTATGCATGCATATCTATGCATGCACACATGTATACAGATACACATATGTGTGTCATGTATACATACATACACACATACCCATTGACATATTTCTCTGGAAAATCATATGTATATATAGGCATGTGAAAATACATATATACACATACACAAAACATATATACATATATAAATGCATATATAGATACACACATATATAAACTGCCTATAACACAAAGTTGAGATAATATAATAATTTGGAACCAAAGGAATCTTTCAATTTAACAGGGCTTAGTCATTAAAATAGCTATTTTTGATACCAGTGATATATAGCAAAAGAACACTATGAATTTGAATCAGTAGCCAACATTTTGAGTTAAAACATTGAGTAAATCAGTTAATACTTCTAAGATTTTGTTTCTGTTTCCTGAAAAACAAGGATTATAATAACATAATATACTTCACAGGATTATAGTGAGAATAAATATTTTTCATCTCAAATACATTTTAAAACTAAAAAAACTCACTAGACAGATGTGAATTATTATTCTACCAGTTATAATGTCCTTTGACTTTGTAGTCATGAGAAATTCACTGAGATATCTTAAAATCAATTATTTAAGATATAAGAATGGGTTGAGGGGCTGCACCTGTAATTTTATGGCTATAGGGAACTCTCAGATAAGGAAAATCCTTCCTAAAAATGCAAGGCAATAGTTTTTATACAATATAGAACTTGAGGGAAGTGGGTGGAGGGTGAAGCCAAGATGGCGATGGCAAAGAAAAGGGAGGAACATCCCTGAACTCTCAAAAATTTTCTTGCAAACTTTAAATCATATGTAAAAACCTGGAGTGGCAGGACCCTCAAAGACAGGGTGAAGAATTTTTCCAGCCCAAGATATCTTAGAATTTCATGGAAGATCTATCTCACTTGGATTAAAAAAAAAAAAAAGAACATACCCTAGTTCTATCTAAGCAAGCCAGCGAGAGAAACCTAACCTTAGCATATATCAACAACTAAGGCACTATGGCCCTGATACACCAAATGAGTGGCAAAGTGTGCTAGCCGTGATTATTCCAGTTCCCAGTACACAGGTTTGCAGTCACGTCCATAGGCCTTGCACACAGAACAGTGCACATTCTCCTGGCCCTGACACAAAAAGCTTTGGAAAGTATCTCTTATACCCAGAAGCAAAGCTCAAATTTTAAAGTCATGAAATAGGATAGAAAATGAGCTAAAAAGAAAATGAACAGGGGCAGCTGGGTGGGGCAGTGGATGGAGCACCGGCCCTGGAGTTGGGGGTACCTGGGTTCAAGTCCGGCCTCAGACATTTGACACTTGCTAGCTGTGTGACCCTTGGCAAGTCACTTAACCCCATTTGCCTCACAAAAAAAAAAAGAAAATGAACAAACAAACAAACAAACAAAAGAAAAAACCCTTGGCTATGGAAAACTATGACAGTCACAAAGAAAACCAAAACACAAATTCAGAAGAGGACAATAAAAGGAAAACATCTATATGCAAAGCCTCACAGAGAATATGATTTGGTCTGAGGCCTGAAAAGAAATCTTGAAAGATTTCAAAAAGGATTTTAAAAATTAGGCAAAAAGACATAGAAGAAATATTGGTAAGAGAAGTGAAAATTTTGCAAAATGATTTTTTAAGAGTTAATAGCTTGGTACAGGAAGCACAAAAATGAAAAAAATTGCATAAAAGTTGATTGAAGAAAACAACTCCTTAAAAAGTAGAGTTGACCAAATGGGAAAAGAGGCACAAAAGCTCACTGAGGAAAATAATTCCTTAAAAATTAGAATTGGGTAAGAGGAAGCTAATGACTGAATGAGTCATCAAGAATCAATTAAGAAAAAAAAATTGAAAAATTGAAAGGCAAAGAAAAGATTGTGGAGACAAACCAGGAAGTTTCTTGAGCTCTCTTGAATTTCCCCCAGAAACATTAAATCAAGCCTCTAAATCGATTCTGGAGCTATAAAATCTTTTAAAAAAATAGAAAGAAAGAAAGGAGAAAAGAAAGAAGGAAAGAAAAATAAAGAGAGAAACAATCTTACAGCTCAAGATAATTTAGAAGAACTTCAGGAAAGGTCTGTCTAACTTGTGTTAAAAGGGAGTACAACACAGCCCAGTGAAATGGTGTCTGGGTATCTCAGAGCGAGGCTTGTAGCCACAGCACAGACCAGAAGCTGAGTCCACTTTGTCCTGTGGCCAGTTGTTAGTTCCCATAGCTCCAACACAGAAGGAAAACTGACACCTGGAGCACCACCCACAAGCAGGCACTATTAAGCTGGGCCACCTCAGCTCAGAGAACAGGTCCGTAGAAGTTAGGAATCTGGGACAGCTAGGTGGTGCAGTGAATAAATCACTGGCCCTGGATTCAGGAGGACCTGAGTTCAGATCTGACCTTAGATACTTGACACTTATTAGCTGTGTGACCATGGGCAAGTCACTTAACTATCATTGCCCCACCAAAAAAGAAAAAAAAAAGTTAGGAATCCATGAGCCCAAGAGATCTCAGAGCAGAAATCTAGTGATCAGACCCCTGACCCCCAAGATGAGAAGCTTGGGATGATGTCCTTGTATGTCCCAGGAGCGAAGCTCAACTGAAAAAGTCACAAAAAGAGACTAAAGGTTGAGTAAGAAGCAGAAAATAACTCTCACCCTAAAGAGTTACTATGGCAAAAAGGAACACCACAAGACAAACTCAGAGGAGGACAACAGTGTCAAAATGCCTATATATGAAGCCCCAAGGGGGAAGATGAATTTTTCTCAAGACCAAAAAGCCTTCATGGGAGAGCTCAAAAAGGATTTTAAAAATCAAATATGAGAGAAGAAAATAGCAAAATAAATGAGAGAAATGACAGTTATGCAAGAGAATTATGAAGAAATTCAATAGCTTGGAAAATGAAACAGAAAAATGGACTGAAGAAAACTATTCTTTAAAAAATACAATTGGTCAAATGGGAACAAAACCACTTAAGAAAATAGTAGAATTAGAAAAATGGAACAAAGATCCACTAGAGATAATTTAAGGATTATCGGATTACCTAATAGGTATGATTCAAGAAAGAGTCTAGACATTATTTTTCAAGAAGTTTTTAAAGAAAACTGCCCTGAAATTCTAGAACCAGAGGGCAAAACAATAATTAAAAGAATCAATTGATCACCTCCTGAAAGAGATCCCTAAATGAAAAATTCAAACAATATTCTACTCAAATTCCAGAATTCTCAGGTCAAGAAGAAAACACTGCTGGAAGCCAGAAACAAACAAATAAATGAGGATCCCACATTCAAATTACACAGGATTCAGAAACTTCTACTTTAAAAAATATCAGAGGGCTTTGAACATTATATTCTGGAAAGCAATGGAGATTGGATTCCAACCAAGAATCATCAACACAGCAAAACTGACCATATTTCTTAAATTGCAAATGGACATTAAATGAAATTAAGGAATTTCAAACTTTCCTGATGAAAAGACCAGAGCTTCACAGAAATTTTAATTTTCAAATATAAGATTCAAGAGAAACAACAATCGAAGGTCAACAGTAAAGAGAAAATATATTATTCAGTAATTTTAAACTATTTACATCCTTATATGGGAAGATGATGCTTGTAAGTACTACTAAGAACTGCATCACTATTTTAGCTGTTAGAATTAATATACATAGATATAGGTTGCTGATATAAGTTGACTTTGATGGGATGATATAAAAATATTTCAAGCATTAGAAAGAGGATTGCTCTGGGAGAAAAGTGAACAGAGAGGTAAATTATCTCACACAAAGAGTTGCAAAAGGCCAATTACAGTGGAGGAGAAGAAGGAAAGGAGGTGATCATTACTTGCCACTTACTCTCATCTGATTTGGCTCAAGAGGAAATAACATGCACATTCATTTGGTTGTAAAAATCTATCTTATCCAATTGGGAAGTAGCAGGAGATGGGGATAAGAAAGGGGTGGGAGATAATGGAAGGGAGCACAGATTAAAGGAATTAGGGGAGGGGCTACTCAGAAGGAAAGCACTGCTGAGAAGGAAAGACATGAAAAACAGAGAGACAGAGAGAGAGAGAAAGAGAGAGATAGGAGAGAAAAAGAGAGAGGTATTAACAGAGATGGAGGGAAATACACAGTTTGTAATTCAAACTGTGAATGTTAATGGTTTGAGTTCAACCATAAAATGGAAATGGATAGCAGAATGGATTAAAATCCAAAATCCAAACATATGTAGTTTACAGGGAATATATTTTGAAAAAGAGTCACATAGAGAATAAAGAGACTATTTAAAAGAGATAAGGAAGGAAACTACCATAAACAATGAAGGAATAAATAGAGCCTTTTTAAAAGTGGTAAGTATCATTCATCTAAAACCATGCACAAGAATTACCTGTCTTGGGGATAAGAAAGTAGCCATCCCAATAAAATAAGTGTTGAAACAAGCCTGCCTAATATCATTACTATTATTCAATATTATATTAGAAATGTTAGCTATAGCAATAATATAAGAAAAAGAACATGAATTAATTAGGGTAGTCATTGAGGAAAGAAAAGTATCAATCTTTGTAGATGACATCATGGCATACTTAGAAAATCCTAGAGAATCAACTAAAAAAAATGATTTTTTAAGAACCTTAATAAAGTTGTAGGATATAAAACAAGCTCACATGTAAATGGTTTATTCTTTTAATATCCATCATGATTTATTTTTCCTCTTTACCTTTTTATGCTTTTCTAGGGTCTTATATTTGAAAGTCAAGTTTTCTATTCAATTCAGGTCTTTTAATCACAAATGCCTGAAAGTCCTCTTTTCATCAAAGTCCCATTTTTTTCCCCTGAAAGATTTTCATCAATTTTGTTGGGTGGGTTATTTTTGGTTGTAATCCCAATTCCTTTGCCCTCCAAAATATCATATTCCATGCCCTCCAGTCCTTTAATGTAGAGGCTGCTAGATCCTGGGCTATCCTTATCCTGGCTCTACAGTATTTGAAGTGTTTATTTCTGGGTGCTTGCATCAGTTTCTCCTTTACTTCAGATGACTGGAATTTGTCTATAATAGTCCTTCAAATTTTCATTTGGTGATCTATTTCAGGAGGTGATTGGTGGATTCTTTCAATTTCTATTTTACCTTCTGCTTCTAAAATATCAGGGCAATTTTCCCTGACAGTCTCTTGGAAAATGCTGTCTAAACTTTTATTTTGGTCATGGTTTTCAGGTAGTCCAATGATTTGGATCTATTTTCTAGCTCAGCTGTTTGTCCAAAAAGATATTCACATTACACTCTATTTTTTTATTCTTTTGTATTTGCTTTTCTGTGTCTTGGTTTCTCATAAATTCACTAGCTTCCATTTGTTCAATCCTAATTCTTAGGCAATTATTTTCTTCAGAGAGCTTTCATAGATCCTTTTCCATTTGGCTTTTCAAGATAAATCATTTAATGTTTTAAGTGACTGCCTTCCTACCACAATGACTAATATAACCAGATATTTCTAATTGTAGGGTTTTTTATTTTTATTTTTGCAGGGCAATGGGGGTTAAGTGACTTGCCCAGGGTCACACAGCTAGTAAGTGCCAAGTGTCTGAGGCCAGATTTGAACTCAGGTACTCCTGAATCTAGGGCTAGTGCTTTATCCACTGTGCCACCTAGCAACCCCTCTAATTGTAGTTTTAAAAAAAATGATGAAAACACCATTTAACTAGACAATTCTATCAAGCATGAAATAGATAAAAATGGGCTTTTATTACATTGTAACTAAGGAAAGACAATTGTGTATAATGTTAATACCATGCATGTTTCATGTTTGTAATTCAAAATAATATTAATTACATATAATTATGTCAGATCATGCAATTTACAAATCACTTTTCTACAAACTTACTGATGATTTAGATGAATATAGTTATAGAGCTTGGTAAGTTTAAATAGAAGTTGGTAGTATTGTTGAGGTACCTATGCCCTAGGAAGCTATAGATGTTACTTTGGAAACTTCAATGTTATCTAGTGGACAGTATGTGATATGTTTGGGTGAAGAAAGATATTCTGCCATTTACTTATAGCAATAGCAGAGCAAAAAATACTTCAACCTTGGCCTGGTGAAATACCATACTTAAAAGCTCTACTATTACCATCATGACTGTTGATTATTTACTAAAGGTAAAGTTACTGTTTCCAGAGATTTAAAGTTATCATGCAAGTGAAAAGGCATGATCTGAAGAGAATTAATCTATGAGTTATAAAGTGTTAAAATGACAATGGAATCAGAAAAAAAGCAGCAAAATGCACTTTTTGCAAGGGATGCAGCTATGATGGTGCTAAAGTGGCAAAGAAGATGAATGGTAAGTGTTTTTGGAGCTATGGAAGCTAGAAGACAGATTTTCCACCCATATTTCACAACTTTCCTACAACTGACATTAGCCATTGAACTTAGATTTCAGATGCATTGGTATTTTTTTCTAATTCTTTTTTTTTCAATACTACACTGTCAAACTCTAGAAAGTGAGCAGGAATGACTTTAATTACACACCACCCAGAATAAACAATATAAGATATTAACATTGATTAATCATATGATTTAAAGTGATATTGCCCTTTGACAACCTTTAAAATCATATGAATAGATCATGGGTAGACTCAAAATGGTTCCTTGGTCTTTGATATGGCACAATATCTTTCTTTAAATAATATTATCTGTGTTGCAGCATCAAGACAGAAAATTGTCTTAGTGTCATTTGTGTAATGTAACTACATGCCTTAAGGCAAAAATTGCATTAGTGGTCAGGAAGAAATGTTCTTCTTTATGCTACACTATAAAATCAAATTATTTGGGTGCTCTATGAGAGCTTTTCTACTTTTCTTTGAGCCACTGAAATATTGACCATGGCTATCTAGAGGGAAGTCACTTTAGATTTACTTTTATGGATGGAGAGAGTGAATCAGCATAAGCCTAACAGAAGCCTATGTTTCTCTGATAATATTTGTGCTTTATGGTCAAAAAAATACAATGATTAGGTGATTCACACACATACAAACTAATTGTTTTATGTGGATTTTAATGAGTGTTTTTCAAGTCTCAAAGGACTATCAATCAAATAGTTTCCACTTGTGGTTATCATTAACTTCAGATTATTGCCCTAGGACTCAGCAACCTCCTAGGTCTCAGTAACCTTAGTTTCACAGCAGGCATGGGTTTTTGACAAGATAACTTGTTTCTTTTTACTATTTTTTCTGATGCAGTTGACAAGAAAACAAAAATGTAATTTTCTATTGAGTATTCCTTTGATTTTCTCTTTCTTTTTGTTGTTATTGGGTGTGTTTCTCTATATTTTCTTTTGATTTGTGGGAGTAGGTATTTAAATCAACCAATCAATGAATTATCCTTAGACATTCTCATAGGTAAAGAGTGTGAAAAATTATTTTAATTACCAATATCTTGAGGAGAATCAAAAGTCTTGACTTACTCCTCTTTTTCTTCAGAAGGATAATGAGATTGTATTGACTCTCCCGATCTTTGTCAAAGCCCACTCAGCCTTGCAAGGAATTTAAGGTGGGGAGACCCATGACTTGGTGGAGAATGGTTCTTTGTCTAGTTTTCCAAAGTTCGGGGAATGTCTGAGTAAAGATAATTTCCCTGTCCAGGAGTCATTCAGGCCTGCCATTTAAAAAGGTATACATTTTTTTTAATTGTTAACCTAAATTTATTGGTGGTCTGGTACAGAGATACTGAGCCCTTCATTTTTATATAGTCCATCACCAATCATGTTAACCAATTAGATTTGATTGCTATTTGATAAAGAACCTACTGTTTTGAAGGGTATATAAACTGTGAAGCAGCCCTTATGATTTTGTGTGGTCTGATAGAAACAGTCAAATGATCACTCTTTTTATTAATAACCTGCTGGCCTTATTAATAAAATGAATAAATTACCCAAAAATTGCCTCTCAAAAATTGTAAATCTTCACATGGGTAAGGAGAAAAAGGAAAATGAAGCTGGCTTTTTTTTCCCTTTTCACTGTTCCACAGAGGCCTCCTCCAAAAATCTATGCCAAGGAACAAACCAATATAATAAAATAAAATATGTCTTTCTGAAAGATCAAAATCCAGAATTGGTTTTCAGGGTGGATATCAAACAATAAGTTGAGAAGAATTAATTCTATTCAAAATTAGGATGTAGAAATGTCTTTGTTGATTTCTCAAAGAAGAATGGTAATCTTTCTTTCCCCTCAGGCCAAATGCCCATATACTTTGTTACTTTTTCACCTATCAAAACCAGCTCTGAGGAAAGATTGGCAAACTAATCCAAACCAACATTTACATGGTAGAAAATTTTAATGTATAAATGCCACCTACAAAGGTAAAAAAAAAAATTAGAGATAAGATTCATTTGAATTAGTAAATATTCAGAGCCTTATTTTATCAAACTCATGGCTACATTAAGAAGGGCTCTATGCATATGCAAAAACATTTATTTACTGTTTTTGTTGTTTTTGGTGTACTAAAATTTTTGATAGTGTCCTCATAATCAATCAGACCTAATGACTATGTAATAAAAATAATATAATTGTTGCAAAAATTTGTAAGTCTGATGAACAGAAACATAGGAGTCTCCAAGCCATAGGGAGATAGGTTTATTGATAGAGGTATCCTGTCTCACAATAAAGCCCTTCTCAGCTCTAGGACCCAAAACCCTGGAGCCTAGGGATCTGCAGGGTTTTATACCCCTACAGGCTTGTAAAGTATTTATACACTACTAATTTTAGGCACACAACACAATAAAAATAGGGCATATCTGCTAGAAAAACCACTTAATGCATTCAAAATAGTTCACATCCAAGAGTCACAAAACACAAGCAAAGTATTGAGGCAGAGTCACAACAGAAGCTGCCACAACTGAAATATGTGGTTCTATGTGTGTCCCTACCAACCTCAGTAGGTGGCTATTCCTGGTTGGTCTATCTGGCTCAGGAGTTATTATTCTTGGTAGCTGACCTTTTAAAGTTGTGGATTTAGCTGATAACTATGTGTGGTCGCAAAACTATTTCAATGTAATATGTGTATAGCATGACTATCATTTATCTTACTTAATCCATTATTGTTGACTTAAGCTACTAATAAAATATCTAAATATATTAAATCATTATTTTAGATATTTTATTTAATATACTGATATACTAGTATAGGAGACTTTCAGTAATTGCTTATTTGGAGAATTCAGAGACAGTGTTCTAACACTCTAGAAAAGTGCATCTATCATCTTTGTATGATATAAATTTATTTAATTTGACCTGTAAAGATAAATCCAATATATCATATACCAAGGTGTAGAGATGGGGCTTGGAAGTGAACTGGGAGAATGGGGAGAGGCTGATAGTCAGAGTACAGGAGTGGACGTGGCCAAAGAGTGAAAAGCAGGGTATAGGTCTTCAGAAGCTTCTGGGAGCAGCAAAGAGCAAGCATTTCTGATTATTTCAATCAAACTCAACAAAGAATATATCTATATATCTAATATAGCCAGCTATAGAGGGAAGTAGAATTTCTTTTAGTTGGTCCATTAGTAAGAAATGGGATTAACAAAATTAATGAGTAAATAAAATACTAAAATTCTACATCCCATATAAGACATCTTCAAATTAGTCACATAAAAACGGAAGAGGAATGGGGAGGCATTCTATATGAAGCAAATATTTTAAAGATGTCATAAAGGACCCAGGATTAATATAACCTACATATATGGAAATAGAAATAAACAAGTATGGATGAAGTCATGGAATATTGCCACATAAATCTAAGAAATTATAAGTAAACTCATATTATTGTATATATATATTTTTATTGCGTATATTTTGTTTGGTTTTTTTTTTGTTGTTGTTGTTCTTGTTTGTTTTTTGTAGCACAATTGGGGTGAAGTGACTTGCCCAGGGTCACACAGCTAGTAAGTGTTAAGTGTCTGAGTCCAGATTTTAACTCAGGTCCTCCTGAATCCAGGGCCAGTGCTCTATTCAATGCACCACCTACCTGCCCTGCAGATATTTTGTTTTACTGAAAAAAATATGCTACTGCCATGAAAAGTGATAGCATACATGTGATGTTGGCTTTATGAAGGAATATTTCACTTATAGATCTGATGGTCAACAGCATTTTCTCTCCAGAGACCATGGTAGGTTAATTTACAGAGACTAAGCAGAAGTGCATTAGCCACTGGGCTAATTTGTTCATGCTGATCATGGAAACTTATGAAATTAAAAACATTGTTGATCCCTACGTATACTATTTCAATTATACAATGATGATGAAAGAGTGATGGTGATGAATGGTAAAGGCCACATAACTTTAAGACTCCCTAAAAGTAGTTAATCTGGAACTATCAGAGAAATAAACTGAAGTATTAAATAGGTTCCATCCTTAGTCCAAGGAGGAAAAGAAAGATTATTTTATTGAGGACTTGGTCATTGTCCTGAGGACTCTTAATAATAGACAAAAACTGTAAATATAGCTGAAACTTATGTACCAGCATCTGTTGCAGAGGGTTATGATAGAGAAATTCTTTGAAGATCTAGTAAGGATCATCCACATTCATCTACCCAAAGGTAGGAACCAAATTTAATAAAAGGATATATTTAGAAAAAATAGTTCTAGAGAAACTAAAGAAACCCAAATCTTATAGACACCCAAATCTCATGAATTTCTGCCATGATTAATTTCTTCAAATAAGAATTCGGAACATTCTAAATATGGTAAGAAATAATCAATTTCACATAAAAATGTAATAGAATATACTTTAAGTTACAATAAATAAAAGGTTACTGATGCAATAATCATTTTGCTATAATCTGTGTCCAGATGAAGTGGACAGAAACATAATTAATACCAAATAAGAAAGTAAGATAGAGAAAAAGAAAAGGACTCCATGCACTTATACCAGGTATAGTTGGATTTGACTGAAAAAATGCATTGACTTTGATTTCAAGTCAAGACAACAAGCATTAATTATTGTCTTAATATCTGCCAGCCACCCATAATAACTAAATAGAATAGAATAGAAATATATGCAGAGGGGCAGGTAGGTTGCGAAGTGGGTAGAGCACCAGCCCTGGAGTCAGGAGGACTTGAGTTCAAATCCCGGCCGCAGACCCTTGACACTTACTAGGTGTGTGACACTGGGCAAGTGCCTTAACCCCATTTGCCTCACCAAAAAAACAAACAAAAACAAAACAGAAATACATGCAGAAAGGTATTTCCTACTCTCAAAGAAGAGACATTCTTTCTAATAGTAGAATACCACCCATAAAAGGAAGCTAAAAATCAGGACAATAAAAGGGAAAAGATGCTTTCTGGAGTAGGAACATGGGAGGGAAAGTCAGAAGAGACAGAAATACAGTGTAGTTATATATGGAGTTGGCCTACACATTTTCCCTAAAATGAAGTTTTAGGCTGCAACCATCTAAAGAGAAGGAGAGGATGGAAGGGTTGAAGGTATTTCTAGTGTGAGGAATCCAGGGGTTGTGTGACCTCTGAGGGTGAAGAGATTTCTATAGTATGGGGTGTAAAAGGTTGAAGAACAAGGAGTAATGACTGGAAATGAGTAATTATCACCATTACCCAAGAAAGTTTAAATGAAAATAAAATGACTGCTAGAGTGAGATGAAAAACGTCAAGCTGAGAAACCTCATAAACAAAGAAATATATATGGATATACATGCATACATACATACAGACACACAAATTCACATGCACATATACCTCCATTTTTTTAACTTTCTTTGCATTAATGTCCAGCATCTCATTGAACAAAGGTTTCAAGGTGTTCTATCTTATCTGTCGTGGATTGCTTAAACTTATATGTATGACCCAATGTATTGAGTTTTAGCCCTGTAAGATTCAGAAAAGAAATAAAAGTCTATCATAAACTGCACTAAAATAATCTCAATTAAAATGCAGGTATAATCTAATTCTGTGTGGGTAGATAATCTATAAATTAGTTGGGTATAATTATGGTGCATCCTGGTCCCTCCTTTTGGCTTAAGTATTAATTAAATTGCAGTTTAAACACAAATGAATATCATGCAATTTACCCAAATTTAGAGACATATTTTATTTCAGATTCTGATATTTGAGGCAAGCAACAAGATTTAATGGATATTTTGACACACCTAAGATCATATATTATATCAAATAAAAGTCATCTATAGCTGCAGAGTATGCCAATATACCTGTTTATTTATAGGAAAGAGAAGAGGATTGGTTTGAGCTTTCTACAATAAAATTCTAAACTTTCTTGAAGAGATATAAATATTGTGAAAATGTCTTTGATTAAATACCTAGTGGTGTGACAATTTTAGTCAAGTCAATGTGATTGTAGAGAGTGAATTCATTACTGTGGGGGGAAATACTGTTACGTTTGCTGCACCTTCATTCAATCAATACCCAGCTATTGCAAAGAGACTTTCAACACGATTTACTTTACTAGTGACCTGTCTGTTTTTATGAGAACACTTCTCAGGAACATGAAAACATAACCAATGATCATAGACACAATGAAGGGTACTCAGAGATACAGGGGAGGAAGGTGGATTGATATAAAGACAATTTTGATTTTTTTTTAAGTTATTGGACTTTATGTCTACCACGGAGTATTGGGACTAAAAACTTCTAAGAGAAAATATATTCTCTTTTTTCAGGCAAATTTCTTCTTCAATAAGACGTCTCTGAATGGTAAATTTCCTCCAAATAGGAGAGGACTTGTTGCTACGAAAAAAGTCTTTTTCAGTTTTAAGGAGAGTACCTCACTGTTTTCTTCTAATACTTTTGAAAGCATAAGTTCAATCTGAGTATTCAGTAATACAGAGCAAAAATTAACTTATAAACTTGTTTTGTGAAAGGTGATATATTTTTCATCTTCTTGATGAATAATTGTCAGCAGTATGTACATAATAAATAATATGTCATAACTATCTTTGCTTGCTTTTCTTGTGTTCTACAAGTTTCTACAATTTTTTAAACTGGTTTCTGTGTTTGTAAGCATTGATCAAATTTATAGAAGAATCTGATGGAAGTCACAAAATATAGAATATGTTTAGAATCAAAATTGATTAAAAAAGGTGAAGTTACTTGATTAGGAATGTAATCTTATTGAGACATGTGAGGACATTTGCACATTTGGTAATTTCTGGGCCCTGTCAGGAAAGCAACTTTACCCTTTTCTGCAACATGCTCTACATCTTTATTTAAAATTTTAAGAGTCCAAGACTATTCTTTGGGATACATTGTTATAAAACTCCTTCATAGATGATTGGTTTATATAACATATTAAGGGTAAAATCTTATATTTTCTATCCACTTAAATTCTCTTTAAAATTATATGAACTTGTTTGGCAGAACCAAAATAGTGGAAAGAAGCCAGCAAGTTGCCTGAGCTCTCCTAGGGTTCCCTCAAAAATAACTTTAAATCAAGCCTCTAAATGATTTCTGAAACTACAGAACCTACAAAAAGACAGAGGGACACAATCTTCCAACTTAAGATAATTTAGAAAACTTCAGGAAAGGTCAGTCTTACTCAGGCAAAAAGAAAGCTCAGTGCAGCTCAGCACAGAGCAACACAGAGGGGATCTGCACAACTCAGCAGGAAGCTCTTGGCCACAGTGGAGCAACTGAGGCCCCTTGATCCTGATTCAGCAAGCTGGTGGTGCAGCAGGCCAGTTGTGAGATCTGTCAGCACCAGCTGAGAGGGCAGGCTGCCAGTTGGAGAGCCACCCACAGGACAGGCATGACTGAGCCAGGCCATCCCAGCACCTGGAGCAAGTGCAGGGAGAAAGCTCAGGGTGGTGAGGAATCCACAAGCCACAGAGTCCTCAGAGTAGAAATCCAGTGACACAGACCCTATCCCCCAACATAAGAAGCTTGAAACAGTGACCATTATTCCCCAGGAGCAGACTTCAACTTTAAAAAATAAAATTATTTAAACTTGGCAGCAGCTAGGTGGCACAGTGGATAAAACACAGGCCCTAGATTCAGGAGGGTATGAATTCAAATCCAGCATCAGACACTTGACACCTACTAGCTGTGTGACCCTGGGCAAGTCCCTTAACCCTCATTACCCAACCAACAAAAATTCTAAAAAAAATAATGTTTGAACCCATCTATACTGAATTAAATACTCATCTATCATACAACCATCCCCTTTTGCTTCTCTCACTAGCCCTGTCTCTGTCTTAATAAACTGCCTCTCTCCTTCCATCTCTTCTTTCCTGCCCTCCTATATTTTTTCTCTCATACACACACACATTGAATGTCTAAAGTTTTCAATTTTATGCATGATAACCTCTATGATTATAATTTGGAAAGGATGAAAATAAAGGAATCCATAAACTATGTCTTCCAGCAAATAAGACTGCAACCTCTTTGTGACTAGAATCTCTAAGCATTAGTGTGTTTTGAAAGGGCAAGGACTGAGATACATGACTTGACCATGGTCCATACAAATAGAAAGTATATAAGGCAGAATCAGAACCAGATCTTCTAACCTCAGCACTTTATTCACAAAACCATGTTGTCTGATTTTGTTTGGGAAATAATGAAAATAATGATAGAACCTAATGATAAATGACATTCAAGTTTATGACACATGTAGGCAGTAGCTTCAGTATAATCTTCAGATAGAAAAATACTATTTGTAATACCTAACCAGAAAGTCATTTTGAGCCATAATGTCAGTATTTAATTTTAAATTTCAAATAACATCTACTTACTTGACTCATTCTTTGCTGAATGCTACAAATTCAAATAAAGGTGAAAAAAGTCTCTGTTATCCTGTAATTACAGTATAAAGGGACTATAAAGGATAGCATTAATAGCCAATATCTATATAATGTTGAAACCCCAACATCGATCAGTTTAGTAAATGTATTGAGAAATTAACCAAATAAACATAAGGCAGCAAAAAGATTAAAAATGATATATGTTTGAAGAATTATTCAGTATTTGACATAGGTTAAATCCATGTACCTACAGCCATAGGAATAGATTGACAGGCAACTTTTAGTAAAGCAAATTAAATTAAACATATAAAATATTGAAACCCACATAAATAAATTGGATCAAATTATTGGCACTCTGAGGTCTTTCTTTTTTTTTTTTTAGTTAGGCAGTTGGGGTTAAGTGACTTGCCCAGGGTAACACAGCTAGTAAGGGTCAAGTGTCCGAGGTCAGATTTGAACTCAGGTCCTCCTGAATCCAGGGCCAGTGCTCTATCCACCCTGCCACCTAGCTGCCCCCCTTTGTGGTCTTTCAATAGAACTTCATAGAGTGCCCCCAACCTATGGATGTTATAGAACAAATATAAACATTAGTTTCAGCCCAAGTTTTGGAAACAGCAAAAAAAACTAGCAATGGTCATCTCATCTCAACAAAATTCTTAATGCAGTAATGCTTCTGATTTTCTTATGGATCCATTAACACATACACATATACACACTCACACATTTCTGTTTCACAACTATAAACACAACAATATAGCATCAACAGATGGTATTGCAAAAATGTACTATTAGTTATAAGGTTGGTTGATTACCAAATTGATGAATTATAACTTTTAAATAAAAATTTAAAAGAATAAATATGTGTATATACATATGCATGTTGATTAATACAACATAAAGAACATACATAAACATATGTGATTATTTTTGTGTTTACAGAGACATAAACATATGCAAATGATACACACATAAGACACAGGGAATGTCACCCCCCTCACTTGGAGCTGGCAAGAAACTGAAAATTTTTGGTAAGTATAAATGAGCTTAATCCTTATCAGCATGTACAGAGTGCTTAGCTTATGAAATCCCCAAGTAGCATTTGGTGCTGGCAAAGATAATATATAATTGGTTCAATTCTGCTATTGATATGATGAATAGGAATCTCTTTGATTGTCTGCAGCTATGCAGCCATTACTGAGGTTAATTCAAAGGATACTAATCAAATGGAACCTGATCTGTCTCTTTAGATGTCTTCTTGCTGTCTGATTGAATTCTAATCAAACAAGAGAAGCAATATTATGAGGTAAAGGAATCAGGCCCATCCTACCTGACTCCTACATGTAGCCTTTCACTAAAGGCCTTGATTTTTGCCTCAACACTAGTTCTTTCAACTTAGGTGAAGGTGACTGGAAGCTATAATGTATATTTTTGAAATACCAGTAGACAGGATACCAGTAGTTCTAGGAGGCAAGACTTTGGGGGTTTTGCAGTTAGCCTGTCTATGAGACTCCTAGAAGAAAGAAGCAAATTTCAACATCCAGTATGGTGGTAGCTGACACAAAGGCTTTTTCAGTGGTGATGACATATTTAGACAATGCTATCCAGAAATTGCATTAAGTCTAAGTCCATACTCCCTGATAACTAAGGTAATAAAGAAGTGATCATGTCCCTGAGGTGTGCTTTTTCTTTGAAGTAAATGTCCCATTGTAAAACTAATTAATATTAATTTGTACTTATTATGGGGTCTTGTAACTGGAACTTAATAGGGAGTTATTGTCCTAGAATAGAGGCTTTTTTTGCATGGGAAAAAAGACTCATTTCATTTTCTTCTAGTGCATAATATTTGGTAAATCAACCCCCTCAATTTTAAGTTTATCAATTAAAAGTGCCCTTGTGAAAGGGGAAAGGGACCCACATGTACAAAAATATTTATAGCTGCTCTTTATGTGGTGGCAAGGAATTAGAAGTTGAGGGGATGCCCATCAATTGAGGAATGGATGGACAAGTTGTGGTATATGAATACAATGGAATACTATTGTGCTGTAAGAAACGATGAGCAGGAGGAGTTCAGAGAAACCTGGAGGGTCTTGTGTGGGCTGATGATGAGTGAGATGAGCAGAACCAGAAGAACATTGTACACAGTATCATCAACATTGAGTGTTGACCTACTGTGATGGACTATATTCTTCTCACCAATGCAATGGTACAGAAGAGTTCCAGGGAACTCATGATAGAGGAGGATCTCCAAATCCAAGAAAAAAAAAAAAAGAACTGTGGAGTATAGATGCTGAATGAACCATACTATTTCTTTTGTACTTGGTTCTGTTGTTTTTTCTATTTTCAGTTTTTTTATTATTGCTCTGATTTTTCTCTTATAACATGACTAATGCAGAAATAGGATTAATGTTATTATGTGTGTATGTATATATATATATATACATGTATATATATATACACACACATACACACACACACACACACACACACACACACACACATATATATATATATATATATATATATATATATATATATATATATAAAACCTATATCAGATTACCCTGCTGTCTAGGGGAGGGAGGGGAGGGAGGGAGAAAAATCCGAAATTGGAAAGCCTGTATAAACAAAAGTTGAGAACTATCTTTACATGTAACGGGAAAAAAATAAAATACTTTATTAATTTAAAAAAAAAGAAGTGCCCTTGAAGGACAAGAAAGGACAAGAAAGAAAGAAGGAGAAAGGGATTATCTAACAGGGGTTAGAGAGCAGGACTGTGATTTCATTCGTATAAGGAAAATCTGGAGGAAGAAATAGCAATCAAAGCAGACTGATACTTTTATGTCTACTATGCTTTTAGAGAGGTAACGAGAGCAGGAAGAAGTATAGCCAGTATGTGTCAGAGGCTGGACTAGAACCCAAGTAGTCCTATAGCTGGCTTATTATTCATTACATTATATGGCAAAAAACATTTTCAAAGAGAAAAATAATCTTGTTTTTGTAGCTATATATCATTTTCAGGAGGACATTGAAGAAATCAGGGGGCTAGACTAAGGAAATAGTACAGTCCTATCAGTCTCTAAAACTTGGCTATTATTCTTTTATACAGTTTTCCTATCTTCATGTTGTTTTTTTTTAATTCAGGCCAATAAACAAAATGATATACATTTCTAATCACACCTTCTCTCTGTATACTACAAGTTAATAATTATTTTGACAGCCTTATTATAAATTGGTTTAGTCATGATTCATTCACTCAAAATATCATTTAGGAAAAATAATATTGTTAATGCAAATGACCTTGATTCCACATGCATCTAAATTATAAAAAGTCAAATTTCTTGGTTTGAGATACACATTCATTAAAGGAAAACATTATTAAATTCAGAAAAACCAACCAAGATTGTTCTAGTTTTGCAAATAGAAGTTGCTAGACTTTCATTTGAATGTACAGTCAATTTCTAACTCTCAGAAATGCTTGGTTACTTATTTTAAATGGATTTCAGTGACTTTGTTCAATTGCTTTGAACCGTGTAAATTTCAAGAAAAATATTATCATTAACGAAGTACTGTTTATGCTTATGTAAATATGAATTTTGCTAACATTATTGTCATCTATTCATTACATTGACAATAAAGTATACTGCTTAACATTTTAAAATGTCAAACATATTTGTTTAATTGTACTAGTCTCAAAATATATAATATCAATAAAAAAGAAAGTGTAATTTTGACCTTTCAAATGGTAAAATTAACATTTAAAACAAATCTATATATGTTGAAACTTAAAGAATATTTTTGAAAATACATTTAAACATTTCTTATCAGTTCAGAAAAGATTAGATAACATTATGGAAAGGGCATTTTTTTAAAATCACCAAAAAAAACCCCACATCTTCAACATTAACAGATGCATGCAATTCATAAAATATTTTATTTATATGGACATAGGAAGAGAATATTTGGGAACTATGAAATAACTTTTTTATGTATTTAAAAATATTGAGGAGCATTATTTTAACCTTGCTATGGAATAAAGTATGGTAGACTCTAAAGGGTTCTATAACTGTAGTGAGAATACCTGAGATTTCTGTAAAGAATTATTTGTTATTTGAGGTTTTTATCACCCCATCTTTTGGCTAGAATGTTTTTTTTTAAAAAAACCTTAGTGCACACACTGGCCTCTAGGGCTACACAAATGGCACTGGCTCCACCCACTGGTTGTAGCTGTGACCATGGCGCTGGTGCCTCACATCATCACCACTCGCCACCTACATGGGCCTGGCAAAATTATAATAATTGGAAGTCTAGTGAGGGTAGTCATGTGACTGTCAGAGTGGCCAGCCCATTGGCTGGGGACTGTTTGGGGTCTGCTGGGAAGAAGGGAGGAGATTCACCATTCTAGCTTGAAGCTAGAAGGGGACAGGACACTGTTGTGTGTTCTCAGCTAATTCCTGGGTGGTGATGTTATTCAGGTTTTATAATTTCCCTTTTCCCTATTTAATTTCCTTTCCCTTGATCTTACTGATCAAGTTTGTGTGTGTGTGTGTGTGTGTGTTTTTAAGTTCGTTCTTATTAAATAAATCCTGCTCTGTTTTGAGGGAGGCTGCTGGTCTCCTTCCTTGCCCCAATATTGTGGCGAGCCACTTAGCTAACACTCCCCAATTAAAAATTTGTCCCCACAGTTCCCAGCTCTACCACTTACAATCTGTGTGACATGAGTCATTTCCTCTCATTGAGTTTCACTTTACTAGTTGATGAATTATACACACTGTACTTTAGTGGGTATAGGAGTTTAAGTTTGGCGCCCCTACCCAACTTCACTTCCTTTATATTAATAGCAAATTTAGTGCAATACATTCACTTTTTTTGCCTCTTCAGACTAACCACTTATTAGTTTCACTAACAATTTAATTTATCAATGTGCTTTAATAGCTTTTTTAAAATAACTAGTTCTTTGCATTTCTTTTGTTTTCTTGACAATTATCTCTTTTTTGAATCTTTCTGCCCAATCCTTCAGATTGAGTTATTTTCTTCAGGAGCTTAATCCCTTGATTCTCTTAGATCTTTCCTAAATTTGCCACTTCTTTGACATTCTCTCAAAAAGCCTATTAGCAGAACTAACACTGGAGATTGTTCTTCCCCCCCCACCCTCAATATTCTCCCTAAGGTTTACTCCCTTCAAATTACAGTTTAGTTTTTTCAGAAGGTCAAAGTTCTCCTTATATTCCTTTTCTTATATACCAGCTCCAGTCATCTTCTCCAACTACTGGCAAGAGAAGTTTAATTGTTGCTGTATCTTAAACTGCATGGGGATGGGGACGAAGTCACTTAATTTTATTTTTACTTTATTAGTGTCTATGTAAAACCATTTACTTTTTTTCATACAATAGAACTTAATACATATTTTGTTGTGATGGCTGTTATAATTTCATTGTATTTCATACAAGGTGGAAAATAATATTCCTGGCTGTCTAAACCCAAAATGAAAAAAAAATCTATGATCTAATGGATTGGAAAGTGATATTCAATAATTTTGACTATCTAGAGGAAGAAGGAAAAGGCTATGCACAGAGCGTACCCAACATTCTTGAACTTTCTCATCATAGTGATAGGAATTAGATCTCAAAGACACATTTAGCAACTTTCTATAAAAACCTGGCTGATTTACAAATAATAAACTGAGCCTTTGAGAGATTTAAGGAATTTAACTGCAAAGTGAAGCAGCTAGCAAAAACCCAGAGCTGGTTTTCAGAAACCAGACCTTTGATCCTGAATTCTACTGCTGACCTTTTTTACTTCCCCATGTCTGACGGGTGACTTAGATGTTTAGGTTCATGTAATATATCAAAACTTACATTTGTCTATGTACATGATCACACATGGTCATATATGGCATACTAATATATGCATATGTACATGTGTGCATATATATATTAATAACATGAAAACCTCAAAATCCCAAGTCATCTCCTAAGATCAGTGATAGAATTTGGAGAGGGAACCACTCTGTTCATAAAATAGAGTGACCTCGGGGGGGAGCTACATGGTGCAGTGGATAAAGCATCGGCCCGGGATTCAGGAGGACCCTGAGTTCAAATCCAGCCTGAGACACTTGACACTTACTAGCTGGTGCCCTGCACAAGTCACTTAACTGTCATTGCCCTGCAAAAAATAAATAAATAATAGGCTAGAGTGACCTGGGAAAGTATTTAACCCCTTTTGCTTTAGTTTTATACATCTGTAAATAAGCTAGAGTAAGGAACTGTTCAGACCCAGTCCACCGTCTTTGCCAAGAAACCACAAATGGGGTCATGGAGTTTCAGGCACAACTGAAATGACTCAAAAGAACAATAGGAATCCAAAGAGAAATTAATCAAGAATAACAGCCAAATTCCACCACCACCCTTGCAATATGCTTCAGTGGCACCATAAGTAAGTGAGGAATTTCTTACATCCTTGGCATGATATGCAACTGACCTTTCATTTATTTTCTTCTTTCAAAATGTTCTTTCTGCCATATCTTGAAGTCAGTGCTTGGAAGTAGGAGTCAGTTTGGCTGGAACCTTACAAAATATTTTCTAGTTTTTCCTAGATGCAGCCCAAAGAGCCAAGAATAGAAAGAACATGCCATATGGTTTAACCTGCCCTTTATGCCACATAAATCTCTGAAACATGGGATTGACTTATATTATATAATTTAAACCATAAACCTGTGTTATGGTGGCCTTTAAAACATCTTTATGAATTAACAAAGCCTGCTACTAGAAGGATTATCTTTCACATATTCAGAATAAGTAGAAAATAATGAGAAACACTAAATTTTAATAAGAATGATTTCATAGAGTTAGAAGAAATAAATTGACAGAAAACCTGTTTGTAGATGAAGAGATGTCTTGCTGTTCATTAGAAATTTTAAAGACATTTTCTCACATTAAATCATTAATTTCACTATTCCTTGTCAAAAATCATTAGAAACCATTCTATTATGGTATCATGTTTTTCAGGAAAATGGTAGTCTTTATTCTTCTTTTCTCCTCTTATTTCCTCTCCTCTCACCTTTTCTCATTTGTTAGATAATGTTGCATTAATGGTTTTCTGGAGAAAAAAACACCAGTGAACTTGGATTCAGGATACATGATTTCAAGGGTCTGAACCCTGAATCTGAGAACTTTAAAAATCATTTAACTTCTTCCAGCCTCATATGGCTTAAACTAATTCTTTCGTTACTTTAATGGACTATTATTAAAAAGTGTTTTATAAGTAATATGTATGTATATGTATAAAATATATGTATATGTTTACACGTATACACTATGTTTTATATATGTGTATATATATATGCATATATGTGTATACCTATATAGTCTTTATGATGTTTATGTGTATGTTTATGTGTGGTTTTGCATCTATGCAGGTTTATGTGAGGGGTAGTACTTTTGTTTTCATGTAAAAAGCCTCAAATCAGGAACCAAAATTATGTAAATATCTGATTATTATTAGAGAGACATGCAGGTGACAGTGAGAAAGACTGAGAAAGAAACACAGAATGAGATAGAAAGAGATCTTGGGAGACAAAGACAGTGGAGTCTGTAAATATTTGTGCAATTAGGAAATGTATAAAGTAGTGCTTTTCAGTACTTTTTGTGTCAGATTCCTGAGCCCAAACAAATATATATTGAGAACTTCTGTTTATGTGCTATATCCATCATTATTTGGTGTATTATAAATTTAAATGACTTTGCATTACCATGGAAATAGTTTTGACTTTCTGGACACCCTGAAATGTCTTTAGTGATTCAAAGGAATGCCAGAGCATATTTTTAGAAGTTCCAGTCTAGAATATTTAGTTATGGTATAACCTATTAATGGTGCTTTTTAGTTACCATCAGTGAGTGTTTATAAGAAAAGTAGAAAAAAGAATCAGTGTATTCTGATAAAAGAAACTGAACTGGAGCTCCTATGAAGTCATTTTGTTATCTTATAATTGATTGAAGACCTTAACAAGAATGACTCAACCAGTATGTTTCATTAACTTCCTTAAAATCTACATAATATTTTTTTGACAAGAGATCCAATATACAAATTTGTACATGCCATTTTTCAATAGTATTATAAAAACAAAATTAAGTTCAAATATGTTATAGAATGTAACAATTCAAGCAAGTGAAATACTGCTTATTTGAAGCAGATTTTGGCAACTGGCAAAAATGTAAAATGCTGAAACTTTGTGAAATTATTGTGCCTTATGTTTCATCTAGATAATAAAAGAAAAATGCTGCACTTACCTCTAAATGCTTAAATCTAAATGAAGTAAGATTTTTACTCAGATGTTGGAATTTGAAGAGTTTAGTAGTTATGTGGGCAAGGACACTTAACTTTTGAATAGTTTTGCATTTCTTTTTCCCATAGGAGAGATTTCACACATTCTCAAGTTGCATTTGAACTGTTACCATTCCACAATACCTAAAATAATTATTCTTCTTAAATCATATTAAAACACTAGACAATGCAAATAGAATGTGCATTTTGGAAATTTTTCCCATGTAGTATAATATGTTATATTCAAATGATGATCTTTTCTATTAAATGCCCTTTGAAATGAAAATGAGAATTGTCTTAATATTGAATGCTGGCAGAGCCAAGGTGGCAGAGAGGAAGCAGCAAGCTGCCTGCGCTCTCCTTTTGTTCCCTCAAAAAGAACATTAAATCAAGCCTCTGGACAGATTCTGAAACTATAGAACCTGCAAAGAGACAGAGAGACACAGTCTTCCAACCAGAGATAATTTAGAAGACTTCAGGAAAAGGTTGGTCTGACTCAGGCAAAAGGGAGGCCCAGCGCAGGGCAGCAGCCCAGCACCAAGGGGGTCAGGGCAAGTCAGCAGGAGCCAAGGAAAAGTAGTGAAAATCAATTGGAAACTAAATAATATCATTCTAAAGAATGAATGGGCCAAACAAGAAATCATAGAAACAATCAAAAACTATATCCAATAGAATGGCAATAATGAGACAACATACCAAAATCTATGGGATGCAGCTAAAGCAGTGCTTAGGGGAAAATTCATAGCTCTAAATGCTTACATAAATAAAAAAGAGAAAGAAGAGATTAATGAATTGGACATGCAACTTAAAAAGCTGGGAAAAGAACAAATTAGAAATCCCCAATTAGATACTAAACTAGAGATCCTAAAAATTAAAGAAGAAATTAATAAGATTGAAAGCAAAAAAAACTATAGAATTAATCAATAAAACTAAGAGCTGGTTTTATGAAAAAAACAATAAAATAGATAAAATATTGGTTAATTTGATTAAAACAAAGAAAGAAGAAAACCAAATTACCAGAATCATAAATGAAAAGGGTGATGTTACCACCAATGAAGTGGAAATTAAGTCAATAATTAGCAATTATTTTGCCCAACTGTTTGCCAATAAATTTGACAATCTAAATGAAAGGGATGAATATTTACAAAAATGCAAACTGCCCAGGTTAACTGAAAAGGAAATAAAATCCTTAAATAAATTGAACAAGCCATTAATGAACTCCCTAAGAAAAAATCTCCAGGGCCAGATAAGTTTACAGGTGAATTTTACCAAACATTTAAAGAACAATTAATTCCAATATTATACAAATTATTTGGAAAAATAGGTGAAGAAGGAGTTCTACTAAATTTGTTTTATGACACAAATATGATGGTGATATCAAAACCAGGCAAAGAAAAACAGAGAAAGAAAATTATAGACCAATCTCCCTAATGAATATTGATGCTAAAATCTTAAATAAGATATTAGCAAGGAGATTACAGCAAGTGATCACCAGGATAATACACTATGACCAGGTGGGATTTATACCAGGAATGCAGGGCTGGTTCAACATTAGGAAAACTATTAACATAATCAACCACATCAATAAGAAAACCAACCAAAATCATATGATTATTTCAATAGATGCAGAGAAAGCTTTTGACAAAAAACAGCACCCATTCCTAATAAAAACACTAGAGATTTTAGGAATAGGTGGAGCTTTCCTTAAAATAAAATAATAAATAGTATCTATCTAAAGCCATCAGCAAGTATTATATGCAATGGAGATAAATTAGAGGCCTCCCCAATAAGATCAGGGGTGAAACAGGGATGCCCATTATCACCCCTATTATTTAATATTGTCCTAGAAATGTTAGCTTTAGTAATAAGAGAAGAAAACAAAATTAAAGGAATTAGAATAGGCAAGGAAGAAACAAAACTATCACTCTTTGCAGATGATATGATGGTATACTTAAAGAATCCTAGAGAATCAACTCAAAAATTACTTGAAACAATTAACAACTTTATCAAAGTAGCAGGATATAAAATAAATCCACATAAATCATCAGCATTTCTATACATGACCAACACAGTCCAGCAGCAAGAGATATAAAGAGAAATTCCATTTAAAGTAACAGTAGATAATATAAAATACTTGGGAGTCTACTTGCCAAGACAAACCCAGGAACTCTATGAACACAACTACCAAACACTCTTCACACAAATCAAATCAGATCTAAATAATTGGAAAGATATCAATTACTCATGGGTAGGCAGAGCTAATATAGTAAAAATGACAATATTACCTAAATTAATTTATTTATTCAGTGCCATACCAATCAGACTACCTAAAAATTATTTTATAGAGCTAAAAAAATAATAACAAAATTCATCTGGAAATACAAAAAAAAATAAAAAATATCCAGGGAAATAGTAAAAAAAAAATCACAGGAAGGTGGGTTAGCAGTACCAAACCTGGAGCTTTACTATAAAGCGGCAGTCATCAAAACTATCTGGTACTGGCTAATTAATAGAGTGGAGGATCAATGGAATATGCTAGGCATAGGAAATGCAGTAGTAAATGACACAAGTAATGTAGTGTTTGATAAACCCAAAGACTCCAGCTTCTGGGATAGGAACTCAGTATTTGACAAAAACTGCTGGGAAAACTGGAAGATAGTATGGCAGAAATTAGGCATAGACCAACATCTTACACCTTATACTAAAATAAGGTCAAAATGGATACATGATTTAGACATAAGAGGTGATACCATAGGTAAATTAGGAGAGAAAGGAATAGTGTACCTATCAGATCTTTGGAAAGGAAAACAGTTTATGACCAAACAAGAGATAGAGTATATTATAAAATGCAAAATTGGATGATTTTGATTACATTAAATTAAAAAAAAAATTGTACAAACAGAAGCAATGCATCCAAAATTAGAAGGGAGGCAGAAAACTGGGAAACAATTTTATTGCCAGTACTTCTGATAAAGGCCTCATTTCTAAAATATATAGGGAACTAAATCAAATTCATAAGAATCCAAGTCATTCCCCAATTGAGAAATGGTCAAAGGATATGAATAGGCAGTTTTCTGATGAAGAAACCAAAGCTCTCTATTCCCATATGAAAAAATGTTCTAAATCTCTAATGATTAGAGAGATGCAAATTAAAACAACTCTGAGGTACCACCTGACACCTATCAGATTGGCTAAAATGACAAAAAAAGAAAATAATAAATGTTGGAGAAGCTGTGGAAAAATTGGAACACTAATCCATTGTTGGTGGAGCTGTGAACTGATCCAACCATTCTGGAGAGTAATTTGGAATTATGCCCAAAGGGCTATAAATCTATGCATACCTTTGACCCAGCAATACCACTTTTGGGTCTTTTTCCCAAAGAAATCATGGAAAGGGGAAAGGGACCCACATGTACAAAAATATTTATAGCTGATCTTTATGTGGTGGCAAGGAATTGGAAGTTGAGCGGATGCACATCAATTGGGGAATGGCTGGACAAGTTGTGGTATATGAATACAATGGAATACTATTGTGCTGTAAGAAACAATGAGTAGGTGTTCAGAGAAACCTGGAGGGTCTTGTGTGGGCTGATGATGAGTGAGATGAGCAGAACCAGAAGAACATTGTACACAGTATCATCAACATTGAGTGTTGATCTACTGTGATGGACTATATTCCTCTCACCAATGCAATGGTACAGAAGAGTTCCAGGGAACTCTTGATAGAAGAGGATCTCCAAATCCAGGGGAAAAAAAAAAGAACTATGGAGTAGATGCTGAATGAACGATACTATTTCTTTTGTTTTTGGTGCTGATGTTTTTCTATTTTGAGGTTTTTCGTCATTGCTCTGATTTTTCTCTTATAACATGACTAATGAAGAAATATGTTTAATGTTATTATGTATGTGTATATATATAAAACCTATATCAGATTACCAGCTGTCTAGGAGGAGGGGGGAGGGTGGGGAGGGAGGGAGAAAAATCTGAAATTGGAAAGCTTGTATAAACAAAAGTTGAGAGCTATCTTTACATGTAACGGGAAAGAAATAAAATACTTTATTAATTAAAAAATATTGAATGCTAATAAGTACTTTAGGGGGGGCAGGCAGGTGGGGCATTGGATAGAGCACTGGCCCTGGAATCAGGAGGGCCTGAGTTCAAATCCAACCTCAGACACTTGACTCTTACTAGCTGTTTGACCCTGGGCAAGTCACTTAACCCCAAGTGCCTCACCAAAAAACAAAACAAAAATTACAAAGTACTCTAAAAGGCATTTGGAAACACATCTCAGTGAGAATAGAGAACTTTTGAGAGCTTAGCCATTTGAGCTTCAGGGAAATAGAAATCTAGATGTAAAATATTCTTTTTGATCTGATAAGGAAATGAGACTATAATTAAATGTGATAGACCAAAATTACAGTATTACACAATGTTTAAATTCGATCTAGTTGTTTTTCACCTTGTAAAAAAGGGATCTTGAGATCCAGATCCAAACTGGTTAAGTGTGTAAGAATATAGAGATGGAAGGGAAGCTAGAAGGGAATAAGAGATTAGGAATTGAGATGCCTGCCCCCATTAGCCTCTGTACCAATACACTGAGGCTCTAAAAAGAGTTTGGAGCTGAAACAAGCTAAGGCTGGTTCAAAACTTTCTCTGTGAGATTCTGAAAAAAAATGATAATGTTCTTTAATTGCTCCCTTCCCAACAGACACATCTTTCTCTGACAAGGATAGCAGATATTTACAGCAAAATTTGGTTGTTAGTTTGTTTTTGGTTCTTTTGTCAGTTCCTAATTATTACTATATAGATAATATATTTTGAATAAAGCCTTATTGACCATAAAAACTTCTGTGTGTATTTCCTTATTTATGAGCATGAGACCTAAAAAAAAAAGAAAAGAAAAGGATAGGAAATGGTTTGTGATATGCAGAGATTAAAAATAGGACAGAAGTTCAAACTTCATTCCAAAGGTCCAGGCTTTCTCCTGGCTAGAGACTTGGGCCAAATAATAGAGGTTCTAAATCTGGTTTTGATGTTTTAATATTTAATGTTTCCCAAAGCAAAATTCATACTTTATTTGTTTGCCTACCCATGGATTAAATTGATCTAATAACCACTGATGGCTGGGAAGCATTAGGGGTGTCAGGTCAAATTTTTCCTCATAGTTCCTCTTTCCCCAAATGGATGTTCAGATAAAATTTTTCTGTATAAAGGGAATGAAGTATGTAGCTAGTGAGTATGAAATATATGTGGGGAGAGAAAAAGTGTATCTAGACCTAACAAATAATAATAGAATTCAAGGGGGCAATAGATAAGAAAGTAAATAACTTTTCATTTTATTTCTGCCTTCACTCTCCCTGATAATACAGAATGTTATAGTAAACAAAGGAAGTATTAAAATTTAAAAAGTATCTATATTTTGCATTAAAAACTTTAGTTAAATGATTCTTTAACTATACTTAATAAAAGTTTCTGAAAACTGGTATTAATGTAAAATTATTTCCATTTATATTCTAGTTTGTCGGTATATGTATATGTGTGTGTTAAGATTTATTCCAGTCAATTACATACAAAATGTTTTAAACCATTCTAAATCCTTAAATAGTATGAAATAGCTCAATTCACCTTGAAATATATTAGTTCGCTGTAGTTCTAACTCTGTCAGTATATGCTCTAATGTAAACTGAGCTGGCATTATTTTCTCCATTTGACTGAAGAAGAAATTGAAAGCTTTAAGAAAGTCAATGAAATGCTCAAGATCATGCAGTTACTAGTTGGAAAAATCCAAAATAGGATTCAACATGTTAGTATGAATATATGGATCACCTGGATTTCATAAAGGTAACTTATTATGCAAAAGTATTTTTATGAAACCCTGGATTAATAGGATTGATAGGAGCAAAGTGTCCTTCAACCGAACTCCAAACTGAACCCAGATAACTAACAGATTAAAGACCCTACCTAGTGAATTCTTTTCTTTCAGGATACTAAGTCCCTATCTTATGGTGACATCTGAGAATCCTCATCCTTGTCAAACCCTTTTTTGGAATCGTGTAGTCTTATCGTGGTGCTTTTGTATTCTCTCCATAATTGTTATAACTGAAATTGTTAAACTGCTTTTGGCTTCTGGGTTGATTTCTATATCAAACAATTGAAACTGACAATGCCCTGTAATCATTGGACTAAAACCACATATACCCTCAGAAATGGGGAATCCCCCGAAGTTCTCTCTTAGGAGAGGAGTCTCCACATGATCATATTGTGTTATCTTTCTTCTTGGGACAAAATATTAAATTGATATTATGTTTTTCTGTCTGTCTCTGATCTGTTTCATACGAGGACAGGTATCATGTTCTCTGATCTTGTCATGATGATTTGGTATTTCCTCTGTACTTGTTATAACTGAAATTGTTAAACTGCCTTTGCTTTTGTATCATGATATTGAAGCTGACAATGCTCTATAATCTGCGGACAAAAAAATAAACATATATACCCCCAGAAATGGGAAGTCTCTGAGCTCTCTTCTTAGGAGGGGAGTCTTCACATTATCATGTGTTATATATTTCTTCTTGGGACAAAATATTAAATTGATATTATGTTTTTTCCCTATACTTTCTCTGATCTGGTTTCTGTGACGTACCTACTTCTGGTAAGAGAGGCAGAAATAGCCTTCTCTGATCTGGGTGAACAAATTTTAGGAGATATTATTGAAGTCTCTGATCTGTAGGAGGATGGGTACAAAAACTATATTTAATATTCAATAAGTGTTAGAGAGGTCGGGGATAAACATTTGTTAAGTGTGTACTAGATGCCAGACACTGTGCTAGGTGATGGAGATACAAAAACAATTATAACCCTAAAAAATTGCTATGGTCACAAGGAAGATCAAAATGCACACTCAGACGAAAACAAAATAAAAGCTCGAACAGCCAAAGTCTTCTAAAAAGAATGAATTGGTCTCATGCCATGCAATGACTCAAAAAAGACTTTGGAAATAAAGTGAGAGGTAGAGGAAAAAACTAGAAGAGAAATGAAAATTATACAAGAAAATCATAAGTGGGGCAGCAAGGTGGTGCAGTGGATAAAGCACCGGCCCTGGGTTCAGGAGTACCTGAGTTCAGATCTGGCCTCAGACTCTTGACATTTCCCTGGGCAAGTCACTTATTCCCCATTGCCCTGGAAAAAAAAGAAAGAAAATCATAGGAAAAACAAGTCAACAGCTTGGTAAAGGGGACACAAAAATATTGAGGAAAATAACACATTAAAAAAAAAAGCACAGACTGTTACAAGAGGGAACAGATAACAAAACTATACTAGTAGAGAATCTTGAAGTCCCCCTCCCAGAAATAGATAAATCTAAGCATGAAATAAATGACCAAGAAGTTAAAGATATGAATAGAATTTTAGAAAAGTTAGAGATGATAAACCTCTGGAGAAAACTGAATGGGTATAGAAAGCAATATAGCTTTTTTCTCAATGATACAAGATATGTACGCAAATATACTACGTATTAGGGCTGCAAAACCTCCCAGTCAAATGTAGAAATGGAGAAATAGTAAATGTATCCTTTTCAAATAATGACTCAATAAAATTACATCTAATAAAAAGCCATGGAAAGAAAGAATGACAATTAATTGGAAACTAAATAATCCCATCCTAAAGAATGAATGGATTAAACAATAAATCATAGAAACAATCAATAACTTCACCAAAGAGAATGACAACAATGAGACATCATACCAAAACTTGTGGGATGCAACAAAAGCAGTTCTTTTTCAAAATAATAAACATTTTTCATCATAGTTTTGGGTTCCAATTTTTACCCCTCTCCCTCCCTACCTACCCCGCTCCAAGTCAGCAAACATTCAGATAAGGGTTATACATGTACAACTATGTAAAACATTACCATGTTTGTCATTTTGTACAAATAAACTTTATTAAAAGAAAAAAAATTGAAAGAAAATGTAAAATAGCATGCTTCAAACTGTTCCATCAATATCAGTTCTTTCTTTGGAAGTGGATATTAGGTTTCATCAATAGTCCTTTGGGATTGTCTTGGATATTTGTATTGTTGGGAATAGTCAAGTCATTCACAGTTCTTCATCAAACAATATTTCTTGTCTTTGTGTACAGTAATCTTGTGGTTCTGCTCACTTCACAATATATCATTTCACACATGTATTTCCAGGCCTTTCTGAAGTCATCCTGCTTATTATTTCTTATAGAACAATAATATTCCATCACCATCATATACCACAATTTGTTTAGCCATTCCCCAATTGTTGCATATTCCTTTGATTTCCAATTCTTAGCCAACACAAAAAGAGTTGCTATAAACATTTTTTTTACAAAGAGGTCATTTTCTATTTTGAGAAATATCTTTGGGATGTAAATCAAGCAGTGGTATTGCTGCATCAAATGGCATGCACAGATCTATAGCCCTTTAAGCATAGGGCCAAATTGTTCTCCAGAATGGTTGGATCTTTTCACAATTCCACCAACAGTGGATTAGTGTCCCAACTTTCCCACATCCCCTCCAATGACCAATATTTTCCATCTTTATTATATTTGCCACTCAAATAGGAGTGAGTTGATGACTCAGAGTCGTTTTAATTTGCATTTAACTTTATTTTCTTCAGTGATTTATTTCCCTTAGTGATATTTTGTACCTATTATTATTTGACCAATTTTGATTTTAAAGGAGCTATTTTCTTAAATTTTTGTCTCTTTTAACAAGCTATTAAATATCTTTTCACAGTTGTCTTACATAGCATTCTTGTCTTTTTCCAATTTTTCCTCTGATGCTCTTATTTTATTTTTAAATTAATTTTCTTGCTCTTTTTAAAATCCCTTCCAGGAATTCTTGTTGTGCTTTTATACATTCTGTATTTGTCTTTGATTCTTTATTATAAATATTCACAAGTCATTGTTTTCATCTAAATTGGTATCTTGAGATCAGGGATGACTGTTGTCATTTCTATTATTTAATATTGTACTAGAAATGTTAGCTTTAGCAATCAGAGAAGAAAAAGGAATTAAAGGAATTAGAAGAGGCAAGGAGGAAAAAAAATTATCACTCTTTGAAGATAATATGATCGTATACTTAGAGAATCCACTCATAATGAGTTTATGCACCAATTAGGTTTTTCCCCAAGAACTGCCTACATGACCAAAAAATCTCCATCTTGTATTCATTAATTTGATGTTGTGTGTGTTTTTCTTCAAAAAAGTAGATATTATATCTATCCCTATTGAGTTCTATTCTATTAGATATAGGCCAATATTTTAAACACAAAATTTTCAATTAAATTCTCAAATTATCTATTATTTGTGCAAGTTGTATGCAAAGGAAATGTAGTGTGGCAATTTATAATTATGAGAAGATGCTTAATGTTGTTTTTTCCAGTTTCACCGACCTTTCTTTGTCCTAAAGATATTTTATCTTTACAAACATCTCATAGTATAATTTATGGAGTCTTTCTATATATTTCATGTTCTAAAGTGCTCTTTCATCAAATGTACTTGGAAATCATTTGTATATGACATCTAGTTTTCATTTTTAATATCTTACTATTATATATTTTTAAATGCATATACTTGACCTCTCCAATTCAACTGTATTGAAGGCAAGGTTAATAACATGACTTCACATCTACAATACCTAGCACAGAAAAATGAAATAAGAGAATACAGTAAAATGTCTTATACTCAGTCTCAGATTCAAAACTAAAAACCTGGGAGGAATTTGGTACAAGTAGTAAGACTTCTATTTTACATATAGGAAAATTGAGGCCATTTATATATACTTGACCAGCATTATAGGACTAGGCAGAATCAAGATTTGAGCCTAGTTTTCCAAACTCTCAGTTAAGGGCTTCTTCCATTATGCCAGAAGAGTTTTTTGTTCGTTGTTTGAAGAAGCATCTTGTTAGAGGCAGCTAGGTGGCACCATGGATAAAGGTCTGGCCCTGGATTTAGGAAGACCTGAGTTCAAAACCGCTGTCAGACACTTGACACTTACTAGCTGTGTGACCCTGGGCAAGTAACTTAACCCTCATCCCCCCCCAAAAAAAAAGGCACCTTGTCACGACTCTGCTTGGGTGATGCCCAAATTTTGAAGCTGTGAAATAGGAATCCAGGATGTATTAAGTTAGGCTAGAAAAAATGTTTCTCAGGATGGATAGTTGCTGACCTGCTGAAGAAAAATGAAAGGGACAAAAGGGCAGCAAGAGAGCTACCAAGGTTCCACACATCTGGTGTCTTTTTTCTGATTCTCCAAGTCACCATTGTTGCTGAGGAGGAAAAAAAAACAATCAAGCACTGTGTCTGGTACATGGTAGGTACTTAGTAAATGCTTATCCACTTAACTTAAATTGGCCCCTTTGTAAAAGAAAAAAAATCCAATTTGAAGACTTTTTGGATAGAGGGAAAATAGACCAGGGAGATAAATAACTTCCACAGTTTTATAGGAACAAAGTGAGATTTTTTTTTAACAAAATCTCACCATCCTTGCCTGGAGTTGGGAAGACCTGAATTCCAATCTGGCCTCAGATCCTTACTTAGTTTGTGACCCTGGATAAATCACTTTACCTATGTTTGAAGAAGTTTTCTCAACTATAAATTGGGAACAATAATAGCATTTCTCTTGTAGCTATATTGTGAGGATCACATGAAATAATCTTTGTAAAAAATAATACTTACTGTGCATGAAACATATAATAAATGTTATAAAAGTGTTTATTCCCCTCCCTTCTCTTCCTTACCCCTCCCTAATGCGTAGTCAGAAATGATCTTTGCAACTATCTAGTTCTTGGGAAGCAATCAAGAGTTTTATTACAAGAGATCTATCTCTCTCACTCTCAACAAGAAGCTTTACCACATGTTCAGCTCCATGTAAATTTTCAAAGTCCTGCAAATAGCAAGTTCTCCTACCTTTGATACCACTACAAGAAATTATCTAAAGGGAGAAGATACATCATTCAAATATCTAAGAAGATAGGATTGAGGCTCCAGTGAAATTATTTATAAGGAGAAAACTAGGGAATTGATAATTCAGTGGAAGATAATCTTCCTGTCTCGGAAGGACAAATTATCTCACATATTTCTCATTTCTCCTAGTCCAATGCAGGCACACCTATGTTGCCAAGAATTTCCCCTGATACAGAAAAGGGCCAGGGAATTTATATTGTAACAAGTGGTTTCTTTAGTAGGCGATTCAAATTGATTTGCCACCCTTGCTATTCTAGCTAAAGAGGTTCTAATTATTGGGGTTTGGAAGTTTCAAGCATGTGGGGGGGGGGCGGGGATTCAAGTATACAGAAGGATCCTAGAAGTCTAAGGAAAAGTTACCAGTCATGATATGGTGACAAGTCCAGATCAAAGCATAAAGTCAAATTGAGTTCAAAACAAACCAAAGTTCCCCCAACCAACTTTAAAGTTATAAAAGATATCTTAATTAACCAACTTTTCTCAGATGTTTTCTGTAATGACTTCCATGAAGCCTGTGACATTATCGATCACCTTCTCATTGGTTTTCTTAAGATTGTCCTCTTCTGGTTCTGCTTTTACATGTCTGATAATTTGCTCTCAGTTTCATTTGCTGAATCTTAGCCTTGGTTGCACCAACCAAAGATGTCCCCTAAGTCTCTGTACTGAGCCTGTTTTCATTTTCCCTATATACTCTTTTACTTGGTAATTTCATTAGATCTCATGGTCTCATTTATCATCTTTATGTTGATGATTTTCACAACTACACAGCACTCATCTCTCTTAACTTCTACTCTCCTATCTATTATGTACTGGGCATCTTGAAGGACTGTTCCCTGAAAAGAATAATTGTTGTGTCAGCATTTGTACTCCCAAGCCATCCCCTATTATTGATATTGAGGGTGACACCATCCTCCCAGTCACCCAGATTTACATATTATGTTAGATGCCATCTTTGAATCCTCATTCATTCATTCATTCTCTTTCTCTCAACACATACATACACATATACACATATAGATATAGATACAGATGTGTCTAGATCTATATAGAAACAGAGAGATAGAGATATACACACATACATCTGTGTGTATATATGCATATAGATATACATATATTCATGTGTATATATACATACACATATGTACATATGTATGTATATACAGGGGTGTGTGTATATGTATGTGTGTATGTATATATATATATATGTATATATATATAAAATATCTGTTGGTAAATCTTTTCAATTCTGTCTTTGTAATATTTCTTATATATGCATCTCTTTTCTCCTCTGACATTGCCAATCATGAGAAATTGAGGCATTACAACAGACCCTATTCGCTTCATGTCTAAACTATTGAAATGGCCTGCTGATTGATCTACCCAGCTCATTATCCACTCTGCTATCAAAGTGATCTTCCTAAAGACCATGCCTGACAATGTCCTCCTCTCCCCCATTCAATAAACTGAACTCTCTATTACATCAAGAATCACACCTAAGATGCTATGGTTTTTAAAGCCATTCATAACCAGGTTCTTACCTATCTGTTTAATATTACACTTTTATGTCCTCTATTTGCTCTATGTTTCAGTGAAATTGTTCTCCTTACTATCCCTCAAATATGACACCCCCAGGCCAGTGAACTTTTATTGACTGTCTCTCATGCCTAGCATTCTATCTCAACCTCTCTCTCTCTCTCTCTCTCTCTCTCTCTCTCTCTCCTTCCCTCCCTCTCTCTCTCTCTGTCTCTATCTGTCTGTCTGTGTGTCTCTCTCTCTCCTGTTTTATAAATATTTCGTGGCATGTTGTATCCCCCATTAGAATGTGAGCTCCTTAGGAGCAATGGTTATTTTTATATTTCTTTGGATCTCTGGCATTTAGCAAAGTGACTGTCACATAGCAGGCTGTCCACCTATTGTTTCTCACTCTGTATTATGAGCCATTATTCCTTTTCCAGACATACATGCTATTATGTTTATTCTGTTTCTCAGGCACAAATCAATGTTGATAATATGTTTCATTTCTTATTTGTTTTTTTGGTGAGGCAATTGGGGTTAAGTGACTTGCCCAGGATCACACAGCTAGTAAGTGTTAAGTGTTTGAGGCCGGATTTGAACTCAGGTACTCCTGACTCCAGGGTCGGTACTCTATCCACTGCACCACCTAGCTGCCCCAATATGTTTCATTTCTTATCCTTCTTTTGTAGCTTTCTGCCCTGTTAATTTTGTATAATTCTAACTCTTCTGAGGATAGGATAGGATGGGATTAGCAGAAATATAGCAATATGTTTATATGTGTATAGAAACACATATATTATTTGGAGATATTTTGGCATGTGGCTGTATATGCAATGTGCACATATATATACGTGAGTACATATATATTAGTATGTTTACAGGAATTATATAACTGAACAAATTTATTCCCTAATGTGAGTGCATATTTTACTAATACATGTAAATGTATTAAAGATCTGCATTACATTGACATATATGTCTATATCTGCATATAGTGTAAATATATATATAATGTTTCTGTGTATCTGCATGTATACCTTTGTGTGCGTATTAATGTATTTTGTACACGTATATGTGTGTTTCTATAAGTAAGTATAACTATGTAATATATGTGCGTATGTGTTCTCTGTGTGTGTGTGTGTGTATGTGTTCAGGGGATAAAATTCCAGGCCTGGCATCAATAATAACTATCATGCCTCAGAAAGTTACTGATAGTATCCCCAGACAAGTCCCTTGATTTTTGTATGACTCAGTTGCCGCATTTGTAAAGTAGTGATTTAAAAAATAGCACCTATTTCCTTGGGTTGTTGTGAGGATGAAATGAGAGAACAATTGTAAAGCTCTTAGCACAGTGCCTGGAACACACTAAAGACCATATCAATGTTGCTTGTTCTTATTGTTACAGGCAGCATCATCACCATCATCATCATCATCACGATTATATCTACATGTGCATACATACTAAATATAGTTACATATTTCTTTTAAAGATCAACATATTACATTTTGCACATCAATTTATTCAAAATCATTTTTGCACTATTTTTAAACTTAATTTTTTCTCATTGAATGAAAGATAGAGTTATTATTTTACTAATGTTATTTTAATTTTTAATGTAACTAAGGACTTGATATTATCTTAGATGTAATCTATTTCTCCAATACCTTTTTGTAATTAGGTGACTGTAATTGTGCTTTGTTTCTTGTATGAACCTTTATTTTCTTCTATGGAAATTAATTCAAGGATATAGATTGAATTTCTTCCAATAATATACAGTTCAATTTCCTTATGTCTGTCCCTGTTACTGTGGTGGCAGTAGGGATGCACTGTATTTCATCCCCAAAGACAAGAATACAATCATCTTAATTATCCTTATTCACTGATCCAAGGAATAAGATCTTGAATAAATATATTCAATGTAAAGAAAGTCATATAGCCAGGTATTCCCAAATTGATTTCAAATCAATCTCTTTGTGCTAATGAAGTCATATCCTCAGACATTTTACTTGAGGAAATAAGTGAAGTAAATGAAGAAAAGTTTTACTGTAGAAATATTTTTTAAATACAATGTCAAAATAAAATGGCACATAAAAATAGTATCATTTGGTAACTACATTAAAATGTGTATAAATATATTGTGTCTATTTTTTATTTACATGTTATCTAATTATGTGTCTATGATATGTAGCAATTACAAGTGTTGGCATTTGTTGTAAGCAAATGCAGTTCTTGAAACTCAATATTTTGTTTAAAAAGTCTTTTTTCTGCCTTCAACATGAATACTACTAAAATATTACCAGAAATTCCTTATTGTACCTACAAATCCACATATATGTGTGTGTTTCTATATGTATATGTACATGTGCATTGTTTATATATGTGTTTACATGTATATGTATACATGTGTATATATGACACATATATACACATGCACATCAATTCATAAGTTTTTACTGTAGATCACATGGTTGATATATTGGTTTCATATAATATATATTTTATAGTCACATAACACTTTATATTTATAGCAAAATATATCTGTTGTTTCATTTGATCCTCACAAGAAATATGTGAGGTTGATCATATGATTTTCCAAATTATATACCTGAGAATCTATTAATCAATATAAAGGGGATCCATTGCTCTCCATCTCACAACATAGTGAAGATAGTATTTTGCATTTCTTTAAATCTGAAGTCATCATTTCCAATCACACAAAGCCAGAAGGGGAAGAATTCAGTGTGACTTATCTTTACTCTTTCTTTTTATTGGGCCCGCAGGGAAGGGTAACCAAAAAGTATTTATGAAGCACTTTGAACTTCTTGAAAGAAAGCATTATGCAAATACAAAATACTATTATTTTATTCCTATTGGAACTGCATGGGAAATTTAGATAAGCAGAATATAATTATCCATGTTGTGAATTTTTCAAGACATTGGTACTAACACCTCCACTTTTATAAAAATTGCATGGCATTTTTAATGAGTAGGAATGGAGTTCTTTTGTAGTTGTAAAGTTTGGCAGGAACAGAGAATAGGGTAGCTACACTAGCATATTTAAATTTGCATTATTTCCTTAGTACACTTACCATGTACAAAGTATCAAACCATTAATTTGGGAAAGATGAGATGGGTCATATTTAAAAGAAATAATATCTACAGACCTTTGCCTTAAGCAGATGTGAGAAATGGGTGCAGCTTTGAAGCACTGTCCCAAGCTTGAGGTTACCTCTGTTAATTCATCTGAGATTTCTCACTTTAACTTTTTTCCACCACTTGTTATTTAGTCATTTCAGTCCTGTCTGACTCTTTTTTAGCCTATTTGAGGTTTCCTAGGCAAAAATACTGGAATTCTTTGCCATTTCCTTTACCAGCTCATTTTACAGGTGAGGAAACTGAGGCAGGGTTAAACGACTTATCCAGCATGAGAAATAATTATTAAGAATCGTTATCTTCTTTCTTAGTCCTTTTTCCTGCCCCACTCCAAGGTCTAGTTAGCTCATCTGGGACAGGCAGCTAGTTGGCACAGTGGATAGAGCACTGGGCCTGAAGTTGGGAGGTTCAAAATCACCTCAGACTCTTACTGGCTGTGTGACATCTGGGGTCATTCTGTCCATAGCTTGCCACTGGGCCCAGATGGCTCTGGAAGAGAGAGTGAGGTTGGTGACCTTTCACAGCCCTCTCTCAGTTAAATCCAATTCAGTAAAAGATAATTATATCCCCTTCTGAAGTCATTATCCTCTTTGAGAAAGAAGGACAAATAATAACAATGGAGTTCACCTGAATCAAACCTAACCCAAGCTTACAAAGCATCTTGGGTGGAAACAGAGCCTTTTGTCTAGATAGCTGATGGACTGATAAGACTGCTAAGCTACACACAGGAGTAAAGCTATTTTGGGTGAAGGACCCATATTCCTTCCCTTATGTCAAGAGTTGAGTGAACTGAGGCACATATCCCTAGACTTCATTTTAATATAATCCATCTCTAATCATGTCAACTGATAAAATTTGATTTTTGTTAAGAAATTGGATTTGATTCCTATATGATGGACCTCCTACAGCTGAAAGGGTATATGAACTGTGACCCCATGGCTATGAGGGGTCTCTCCAGCAAAGAACATCAGAGTTCATCACATTGCCCTACTTTCTCTTATTTGTCCATCATATTTTTCATCTTTATTTGCATTTTATCTAAATATATATGCCACTGTAGAAAGTTGTTAGATTCTAGATGCCAAATAAGATATATCTGTGGATAAGAACAATGTGGGAATTTATTTCTCTTGAAACTGATTTTTGTTACAAAGATTTTAATTTTCTTTTTTTCCCTTTTAACTTAGTGGTATAACACTATCTATCAGTATCTATTTCATTGTTCTGGTCTTTAGTGATACTTTTTCTCATCAAGACCAACCACTGTACAGATAGTCTTGATCCCAACACCCACAGAAATTTCTTCTTTCTCTAATCGTCAACATTTGCCTATTTACAGGTGTTTCTGGTGTCTATACATGTATTTAAGTCTTCATAATCAAAACAGAAAAAGAAAAAAAATGCTCACTACAAACTACTATCCCTGTAAGCTATTACCCTCTGACCATTTTTTCAGGGCAACTTCTTGCAAAAACTATCTATGTTCACATCATTTCTTCTCTTCATTCTAAGATCTCAGCATTTTGACTTCTGTCCTTATCACTCAACTAACATTGCTTTCTCCAAAATTGTAAATCATATTTTAATTGCCATATGTAATGGGTTTATTTGTCAGTCCTCATCTTTTCTGATCACTCTGCTACATTTGACACTACTGACTACACTCTCTTTCTTCCTACATATTCTATCCCCTCTTCATTAGCATGAGATTTCCCTCTCTTGATTTTCCTCCTACCTGATAAATCTTCTCTAGTTGTTCAGTGGATAGAGTACTAGGCCTAAAGTAAGGAAGTTCCATCTTCATAAGTTCAAATCCTACCTCAGGCATTTAATTAGCTATGTGACCTTGGACATATCACTTAACCCTATTTGTTGTAATCCCTCATCTGTAAAATTCGCTTGAGAAGAAAATGATGGAGGCAGCTAGGTGGCACAGTGGATAAAGCACCAGCCTGGATTCAGGAGGACCTGAGTTCAAATCCAGCCTCAGACACATGACATTTACTAGCTGTGTGACCCTGGGCAAGTCACTTAATCCTCATTGTCCTGCAAAAAAAAAGAGAGAAGAGAAGAAAATAGCAACCCACTCCAATATCTTTGCCAAGAAAACCCCAAATGGTATCACAAAAAGTTGGATATTAATAAAATGACAGAACAAAAAATCACTGTCATACCCACACCTTCTTTAGGTGTATCCAAATTTCCTTCTCTACTTAGCTGGGTTACTACCACTTCCATTTTTCGTATTTTGCTCTTCCTTTTTGACCCTCTTTATCTTTCAAGGTTTTAATTATCACCTCTTTGCAGAATATCTTCTGGTTGATATATCAAGTATTACATTTCCTCCCATGATCTAGACATACCAATGGTGAAGATCTCAGTTCACCCACAAGATGGGCAGCTAGTCAGAACATAAGGATTTCCTCCCCTTCATCTCTTTTTGTATTAAATCATAGCTCCAAAAATGGACCTGGTAGTGTTTGATTCTGTTCAGTTTAATTTGCCATCACAATTTGGTTGCCAACATTGGTGATGGTAGCTGAATCCACTTAACCCAAGACTTTGAAGCATGATGATCTTGGAGTCAGGATTCTAGGAAGTACATTATAGCCAGACAGGCTGGCATGAAATCCTAAATAATTCAGGCTGGAAATCAAGTCCAAAGTTGTTTTGTTTTTGTTTTTGTTTTTGTTTTTACTTTGAACTGAGGCTGTTCTCTATAGAAATTTAGTTAAACTATAAACCTAATCCAATTCTCTTCCCCCTCCCCTGTGACTGAAGTAGTGCAAAGAGGAAGGAAGATTATGTATCCCAGTTCTGAGAGTCAGTTTAAATATTTGTAATCATTCTTTTTGAAGAAAATGTTCCTTTTGACGAGCTGATCTAACTGTTATTAGTTCAATGGAACTGGAGTCCCTGCAACTGAGGAACCATCATCATTTTGGGCTAGAATCATATCTAGAAAGACTAGAGACCCTCTCCAGAATTATTAAGGTTAACAGAGCCATTGTTTTGGGACAAAATATAATCTACCTGGCCTTCAAGCAATGAGGACCAAGGTAGACAAGATCATATGCAGGGGCCTAGTCAAAGATTGTTTGGGGCTTCACTTGATCAGGAATCATTGCAGGGATTATCTGCCCAGATGATGATGATGGTGGTTGTTGCTGTTGTTGTTGTTGTGATGATGATGATGATGATAAGCCCTGACTCTAAGACCCTAGAATAATTTGATTTTATTTCTTGACTGAAAAGGTACATATTTTTTCAGGTTTGTGTTCACTTTCAATTCAGTTCTGTTTGTGTAATTTAGCAAATTTTTCATTCACTGATTGCTTGAATATTTAAGTACTTATATTACATTATGAAATTCTATATAAGTTTTGATATACTAACATGTTCCATATTGCTATAATCTACTAGGTCTTTCAAGTAGGGGATTGGACATTGGGTTAAATTAGTCAGGGTTACACATATTATTCCCTTCCAGGTATTCTAGTATACATCTCCTTGTTGATCCTTAATAACAACACTTTATCTCCCACCTCTATGTATTTGTACTGGCTATTCTCAGAATGTATTCTCTCTTCTGGCTCTTGCTTTTTGGAATACCCAGCTTCCTTCAATAGACTGATTAAGTACCACTTTATTCATGAAGATTTTCCCTTATCCTTGCAACCACACACTCGCTGCCACTCCGTTGTTTATGCATTCGGTCCCAAGTTAATATATTGTCTGTTTTGTATAGTAATAAATATGTTCTTCTCGTCTCCTTGATTTGAATGTGAACACCTTGAGAGCAAGGATTGTTTCTTTTTCTTTTGTTTGTTTGTTTGTTTTGATTTGTTTTTTGTTTGTTTGTTTTTTTTTGCCTTTTAATCCCCAGCATCTAACCCAGTACCTGCCACATACTAGGAAATTAATAGATTCTTATTGTTTAATTGATTGACATCTGGAAAACAATCTAGCAAAAGCGGGAAGAAATAAAACAAAGGGGGAAAATGTAGTACCTTTAGCTATTATAGAAAGAATCTCCAAATTTCTCCATGAAAACACATTACTCTTGTTGGAAGAGGCTGAGGTATTCCACAACCACCTATCCTTATCCTTTCTGACTGAAATGGAGAACTTACAGAATTTTATCACCCAAGAATCCCTGGGGCAGGGGCCAATTATTCAGGCAACTAAATCTAACATTACATTTCTTTCCATTTTCTGGTTTGAGAAGTCAAGGATTGTTTACTTTGCACTTATCTTAGAAGGAGCCAAGAGCCATCACCTTCAACCACACAGAGCAGTTATGACCTAACCAGGGACCATAACGATTACACTGTTAACATTTTATGTTTTTTCCAGTCTAACTCTTAACTTTTACATTCTCTGGGGATCTCTCTATTTACCCTGGGCAGGTAAGTTTCCTGCCATTAAAAAAATTAAGACATATAGTATATAAAAGCAGTCACAGAAAAAGCATTTTTTTCAGTCTATGTAGCACTTATAAAGGAGAATTTCTCCAGTATGAAGAACAATCGATTTGCAACACACACATAAGAAAAACTTATCAGAAAACACTGATCTAAAAGCATTTCTGATGTCCTGATTCACTTTACAGAATGGTATTATTCATCACCCTTATGCATAATTGTTTTCTTTTATCCTTTTCTCATTTTAGTCAAATTACATTGATAAATAATGTCAGGGAAACTATACATACATTGTTTAGCTTATCCTTTGAATGGTATAATTTGCAAAACTTTTAATTATTCCTAAGATCCAGAAAGTCCTACAAAGTCATACATCAAAATATTTATAGCACAAGAAGAAGAGAATAAATTCAGGAGAACGAAAAAAAAATAACACTAGCATAACAAGTGACATATATGTCTTTTGAAACATTGAATATTTGCATCTATCAAGGGACATACTCATTAAGTAATGCAAAATATAGTTCCTCTATTTTTTACAATGTTAAATCCATATGATTGTGATAACTCTATTGCATCCCCTCCATACCATTATATGTAGACAGATAGATATAGATATACACACACATATATATATATATATATATATATACATATATATGCATACTAAAAACTGAGTAGAATGGTGCAGATGAGCCAAAAAGTATCAAATGAGAGAGAAGACAGAGTTATCTATTGCCATTTTATCCTTTCCCATATTAATGACTTTTACTTAAAAGAGACCAATAAGGAATTGATATCCAAATGAAATACAGAGGTATTAAAACATCCTAAAATCCTGAAGGAACTGATATCTATGATTCCTGATATCTATGATGTCCTGTCAGTGATCTTTCAAAGACTGTGGCAAACTTGAGAGAAGCTAAAAAATTGAGGAAAATTATCTTATATTCAAAAAGAGAAGATAGTTAATGCTCCAAATGAGAAAGCTTGACTGCATTTTTTGGATTAATTTTACTACACTGAGAGTACTGATCACCAAAGATAACCATAGCTTTCTAAGAACAGACCATATCTAATTTTATTTTTAACAGAATGACACGATGGGGATATGGAGTGAACATGGTTGAAATTCTTTACATAGAGATTTTATCAAAGTGTTAACCATAGTATTTCATTCTAATTTATTGTGGGAAAGACAGGACTATGGGTTGGTTGACAGTATAGTTTCATCTATTCAGATTTGGCTGAAATTACGGATATTATTATTATTAATTTATTTTGCTTAGCAAACTTTATTTTTTTATTTATAATTCTCCCCAGTTACCTGTAAAAAAATTTTTCACATGAATTTTTTAAAACTTTGTGTTCCAAATTTTCTTCCTCACTCAGTCCTCAACTCTCCCTAAGAAATCAATCAATTCAATATGTCATACATGTACAATCATGCAAAACATCTTCACATTAGTTAGGTTCTTAAAGAAAACAGACAAAATAACTTTAGAAAAAGGTACTAGGAAATATAATTATACTTCAATCCCTATTATGATATCATCAGTTATTTCTCTGTTGATGGTTTGCATTTTTCATATGTCCTTCTGATAGCCTGCTCATCATTTCTTTCACAGTTACTATTACCAACTGTATTGCCCTCCATCCTATTCCCTCCCCTTGATATGTACTCTATTTTCTATCTACTTTCACCCTATCCCTCCTTGAAAGTGTTTTGTTTTTACTGCCACCTCCCCCAATCTACCCTCCCTTCCTTCACCTATCCTCCCTTATCCCCTTTGCCTCCCACATTCCCTCATGGAAAGATATATTGCCATACTCACTTGAATGTGTATGTTATTCACTCTTTGGGCCAATTCTGATGAGAGTAAAGCTCACTCACTCCCCTGATCCTTCCCCATCTTCCCGTCTACTTCATAAGCTTTTCCTTCTTTCTTTTATATGAGCTATTTTTCCCCATTCCACCACTCTCTTTCCATTTCTTACATTGCATTCCTCTTACCCCTTAACTTTATTTTAAAGATGTTATCATGGGCAGCTAGGTGACAGAGTGGACAAAGCAACAGCTCTGGACCTGGGAGACCCTGAGCCCAAATCCACATGCACATACAACTCCAAGCGAATTGGCTGGTAGCTTTGATAGACAGTACCCACAAGCAAATGTCACTTCCTGATGCCAAAGAAAAGCCACATGGCTTGCCCCCAGAAGCCTTGGCAAAGTTTTCCTATAGTAACTCTCCAGCAGGTGGCATCTCTCCAATCATTAAAAGGGTCTTGTATTTGAAAGCCAAATTTTCTATTCAGTTCAGTTCTTTTCATCACAAATACCTGATAGTCTGCTTATTCATTGAAGTCCCATCTTTCCCCTGAAAGATGATACTCAGTATTGCTGGGTAGGTGATTCTTGCTTATAACCCAAGTTCCTTTGACCTCCAGAATATGATATTTCATGCCCTCTGATTCTTTAATGTATAAGCTGCTAGATCTTGTATTAAGCTGACTAGAGCTCCACAGTATTTGAATTCCTTCTTTCTAGCTGCTTACAATATTTTCTCCTTGACCTGGAATCTCTGAAATATGGCTATAATATTCGTGGGAGTTTTCATTTTGGGATTTCTTTCAGGAGGTGATTGATGAATTCTTCACCTTTTCATGCTTCTCTAGGGTCTTGTATTTGAAAGTCAAATTTTCTAATCAGTTCAAGTCTTTGACTGAATGTTCTCTTTTTCATCAATGTCCCATTTATTCCCCTGAAAGAATATACGAAGTTTTGCTGCATAGTGATTCTTGGTTATAAGCCCAGTTCCTTTGACATACAGAATATGATATTCCATGCCCTCTGATCCTTTAATGTAAAAGATGCTAGATCTTGTGTTATCCTGACTGTGGCTTCACAATACTTGAATTGCTTATTTTTGGCTGTTTGCAATATTTTCTCTTTGACCTGGGATCTCTGGAATTTGGCTATAATATGCCTGAAAGCTTTCCTTTTGGGGTTTCATTCAGGAGGTGATTGGTGGATTCTTTCAATTTCTATTTTACCTGCTGCTTCTAGAATATCAGGGCAATTTCCCCTGACAATTTCTTGGAAGATGATGTCTAAGCTCTTTTTTGATCATGGTTTTCAGGTAGCAAATTGATTTTCAAAGTGTCCTGGATGTATTTTCTAGGTCAGCTGTTTTTCCAAGGAGATATTTCATATTGACTTCTATTTTTATGCATTTGGATTTGTTTTATTGTATCTTGATTTCTCATAAAGTCATTAGTTTCTCTTTGCTCTACCTTAATTCATAAGCAATAATTTTCTTTAGAGAGTTTATGTTCCTCCTTTTCCATTTGGCTAATTTGACTTTTCAAACTGTTGCCTTTTTTTTCATGAACCTCCTGTGTCGCTCTCATTTCTCTTTTCATTTTTCCCCTACCTATCTAACCTTTCCCTCTATATCTCTTACTTTATCTTCAAAGTAATTTTTGAGCGCTTCTATGGCCTGAGACCAATTCATATTTTTCTTGAAAGCTTTGGATGTAGAAGCTTTGACTGTGTTTTGTCTTCTTCTGCAGGTGTATTTTGATCTGCCTTGCTACCAAAAAGGCTTTCTATTGTCTGCTGCTTTCTCTGCCTGCTTATCTTGACTGCCTATTTCTTGGCTTTTAACTCCTTCGTAATATGTAGTGCTGCTTCCAGGTTGCATTGTCCTAAGGGGTCACAGGTGGTAGGATTAGGCTCATTCTCAGCCTGCCTGTCCTGTAAGTAACCACAGGACTGCTTTCTCTTTAACCCAGAAGCCAAAATCTGAATGAAATCTGATTCTCTATGATCAAAAGCTTGGTGTGCCTTTGCCCCTCCCCCACTGGGCCACTGCCCCTTGAGTCTGTTCACTCAGCTCCAGCAGAGGTCACAGCTATTTTCCTCCATGCAACCCCTGGATCACCTCACTGGTCCATGAGGTGAGTTTCACAAGAAGCTGCTGATGCTGAAGATGCCAAGGCTTCATAGGCAAGGCCTCCCTGGTGCTGGATCTGTGCCACATGCTGAGCTCCTCTCTCAACCCATATGGAAGATGATCCCTGCTGCCTATTTAAGTTGTCTTTGGCTGGAAAACAGTCTCTCTTTTTTTCTTTTCTGGGTTATCATGCTCTAGGTGTTGTCTTATGAAATTTTTTGGAGGGATGTGGATGGATTTGTTGGGAGCATGGATAGTCACTGTCTTTCTTCCACCATCTTGCTGAAATTCCTGATCTTAAAAACAAAGTAAAATGTAAATCACCAATAGAACAAAGCCAACTTCTTTTTTTTAATTGCATTCTTTCAAATTACATGTAAAAGAAATTTTAAAGTATTTGTTTGTTTGTTTTAATATTTTTTGAGGAACAGAGAGAGTCAACAGGACAGGACACAGCGTTTTGGGGGAACTATGTAGGACTCCACCAAAACTTAGGGAAAGAGCATAGCATCAAGCTGGAGAAAGTTCTAATTAACCAAAAGTCAATCAGAGCAGATAATTAGGCTGATGAAAAAATGAAATGCCAAGTGTGGTAGGAGGCTCAGGCACTTAGAGGTCTATAATAATAATGATAAGGGAAGTAAACAGGAAGTCAGTGATAAGTAAAATAAAGAAGGAAGTGGTTGTTTGTGTGTATGTGGGTCAGAGGGGGAACCAAAAGTATCAAATATTTCAAGAGAAACTCTGATATCTTGGATATGAACAGATAAAACAAAAGAAAAAAACAGTAACAACAAAAGATCTCAACCTCTAGATCTCAAAAATGAGTTTAGGAAGTTTGCAAATTAAAGGAGAATGACTTAACATTTGATGAGACAGTGGATCCTATAGAAATTGAAGAGAATAAGGGTAGAAAACACAGTGTCAACTGGTTAAGTGGGAGACCATAGACACAGGGAGATTTCTAGGCAAATTTTTAAAAAAATGATCAATAAGAAAAGGAATAGATTGGTGAAGGGATGGGGTGGGCTACCATCAGGCAATTTTCTCTCTTGCAATTTTCTCTCTTCCATCTGTAATAATTGACATTGCTCTGAGAATGAGGTGAATACACAAGAAATACATAAGAAATAACCTACAAAGAAGTAGGAAAAAACCACATAGAGGGCAGAGCTGCTAATAAATAGATGCCTTGGAGGCTTTTATATATGAAGAATACAGAGAAAAAGTAAAGATCAAATAATTATAGAAGAGAAACAGATCATCTCTTCCCCATAGCTATGTATAAAGAAATGTGTTATTAACAAAACAAAAGAGAGGCAATTACAAAAGATAAAACAAATAATCTTGATTAGTTAAAACTAAAAAGCTTTTGCACAATGGATAAATGGTGAAAATATCTGAAAATTTCTCAAAATCAGAGCCACATTAAAAGTGCTCCTATCTATTATCAATCTCTCTATGTGTATAGATATGTATATACATACACATGTACAATGGCATATATACACATTGGGGTTGATCATCATATGATGTTGCCCTTACTGTGTATAATATTTTCCTGGTTCTGCTCACTTCTCTCAGCATTGGTCCACTTAAGTCTTTCCTGGTTTTCAAATGTTGTCCCATTTCCTATACATATTTAACATTACTCTCCCCCACGTTCAATATGTTGAATTTTCTAACCTTTCATGTCTATGCTCATATACCTTTTTTTTTCTTCAGTTTCTTACCTGTTCCTCTTTTCCTATAAAATCTTTTTTTTTTGGTCTTCCTATAGAATCTTTATCCATCTTTTAAAGCTCATTTCAAATGTAACTTCTTCTAAGAATCCTTCTTTGATTCCTGATAATGATAATGGCATGTATACTTATATTTCTTAATCGATATTCCTATGTACTCATATTGCATTTTTCTTTATACTAATACACCTATCATGTGGTATTTATTATAATTATGTTACTTTCTTAATACATTAGTAACTTTGTGCAGAGGGTTAACTAATAAAAATTGTTACCTCTTTTTAATTGTTACTTTTTACTGTACATAAAATAACATTTACTGGAACATTTGATTATCTAGCATTTTAGTATTCATAAAGGACATAGGCATGAAGACATCCATCACAAAAAATGAAATTTTCACTTTAGTGTACATTTCAGAGGAAAATAAAAATATATAGGGTGCAGCTAGGTGTCACAGTGGGTAAACAACTGGATTCAGGAAGACCTGAATTCAAATCCAGCCTTAGACACTTGACACTTACAAGCTGTGTGACCCTGGACAAGTCACTTAACCTAAATTGCTCCACAAAAAAATGTATATATGTATACACACACTCATATATAGTTAACCTGGAAATTAAGGAAACAATCAGTACAGGAGAAATAAGGTCTTTAATTGGGGCAGAGGAACTATAGTTCATGGTATGGCAAAGCTCAGAAGCTAGGAATACCCAAAGATGGGAATAGAGGACAGGATTTTTATGAGGTAACAGAACAGAGGGATATATGAAATTGCCCTTGGGAAAAGTAAGTTTCTCACAGAAACTATTTAATGTAAATGAAGCTTTTTACATAATAACCTAAAGTCCAGGAAGTAAGCTTGGGAAACTTTGGGAAGGGAAAGTTTGTTTGGAGGAGATCCATAAGCAATCAAGAGCCTGGAATTGACAAAGAAAGTCAGCCCCAGGCAATTCATTTGTTTGGGTAGGGGACTAAGTGGGGAAATCAGTCAGTTCTCTCTCTCTCTCTCTCTCTCTCTCTCTCTCTCTCTCTCTCTATATATATATATATATATATATATATATATATATATATATATATATATATATATAATCCTCCAATTCAAGTATGTATAAATATTTGATACTGAGTGACTTCAATGTAAAAGAAATCACAGGAGATTGTAAGAAGCACTATAGAAAATACAGGTGATTATCTACAAATGAAAGATGTCAATAATTTGCATGTAACAGAGCTTTACTATATCTTATACAATCCTCTTCCTTGATTTTATGACTTGAAGTATGTGTATTTATTGATAATTAAGTTCACAATAAAAAGGATATAGGAAAATTCTATTTTAAAATTTCAGGAAAGCATACCATGAGCATATTCTTCAAGATGGTAAGGAAGTAAAACAATATAAACCCAGAATTTACTATCTATTACCAGAAAAGTATGGAAAAAATAAGAAAGTAATATGTATTGCATCTGGGTATTTGCTTGGTACTTTTAATGTCTAAGATATTTTTTTTCCTAATAGGAAAACAAACTTTTTAATATAAATGTTCTCCTATTATTTCTGTATGATTATGAATATTAGGACAACACCATATCAAGGACACAAGTTTTTAATGACCTTAAAAGGCAATGGAGAGAGACATTATGGGACAATGCATTTTCTATGTTTCAAGTAAAATAATATTAGGCGCTTCTTATCTATATTTCATGTGTCTAAATGTGATAAAATTATTTCCAATGATTTTTAATACTGGTTTTTAATATTAAAGATTTGTTGTTACAGAGAAATCTCAAATTCTTACAATTTTACAGCTTGTCCTTGAGTAGTCCTGGCAGGTGGTAACACAATGGATAGAGTCATGGGCCTGAAGTCAGCAATATCTGAGTTCAAATCAAGCCTCAGGCACTTAATAATTGTGTGATTGTGGGGAACTCAATAATATATCAGCTTCCTCAACACTAAAATGGGGATAATCATAGTACCTACCTCACAAGGTTGCTATGACAGCCAAATGAGATATTTGGTAAAAGCACCTAAAGTAGTGCCTGCCAAACAATAGGTACTATATAAATTGGTTTCTGTTCTGACCAAATCAATCTTTAATAACTTCTTAATTTGCAAAAGTCACATATGGGCTCGGTCCTATACTATTTAACATTGGTCCTATACTATTTAACATTTTTTTTTAATCAATGCTGTCACGAAAGGAATAGATGAGATAATCCTAAAACACTCAGATGGCACTAAGTTAACAGACATAGGTAATTTCATGAAGAGCAGAATCATGTTCCTAATATATTTTTACAGATAGGTAATGTATCTGAATCCAAGAATATAACATGAATTTAGCTTAAATATAATGTTCTCTAATGGGTACAAAAATTAAGGTCATAAGCACAATATTTTTCATACTTGATGAGGCAACAATTTGATGAAAAAAAGATTTAGGGGAGTTGATGTGTTGAAAGTTTAGTAGAAGTCAGCAGTGCTATGTACCAAGATTAAAATCTAATGGAATCTTTGATTATAATAAGATACTCAATGAAAAATTTCAGGAAGAAGGAAGGTATGGTTCCTTTTTTACTCTGTTCTCATAAGACCTCATTTAGAGTACTGTGATTAGCACTAAGCATTATAGTTAAAGATGAGCAATGATATCCTGGAGAATACTTAGAGGAGGGCAACTGGGATGAAGTAACCTGAGTCAATGACATACAAAGATCAGTTGAAGGGATGGGGTATATTTAACCTGAAAAGAGAGAACATTTAGGCGAAACACAATAACAGTGTTCAAGAATTTGAAAGACTGTTCTATGCAAGAGGGATTCAACATATTCTGTTTGATCTAGAGAGGAAAACTAGAAAAAATATTTGAAGTTTTAATGAGGAAAATGTAGGAATGATGTCAAGAAAGAATATCATATTGATGAGAGCTGTCAAAAAAGGGAATTGGTTGCTTTGAGATGTGATGGGTTCTGTGTCCTTGGCAGGCTTCTAGCAGATGCTGGATGATTACCTTTTCTGTATGGTATAGTAGAGTTCTCTTTCAGGAACAACTTGTACTAAATTGTCTCTAAGATCAACTATAATAGTCTCCAATTCTCTGATTATGTGAAAACACAAGCCATCATAGCTTTATTTTTTTTTTACAGGACAATGAGGGTTAAGTGACTTGCCCAGGGTCACACAGCTAGTAAGTGTCAAGTGTCTGAGGCCAGATTTGAACTCAGGTACTCCTGAATCCAGGGCCTCTACTTTATCCATTACACCTAGCTGTCCCCATATCATAGCAATGATGGAAGAAATATATAGTAAAACAAATCTTGGATAAGATCTAAAAAGGTAAATACAAAGTAAACAAAATACTTTTTTTCTTAAAAATTTTGAAAATCCTTTAATAAAAATACATTTTCTAAATATATATAAAAATACAAGGCATATATGTGTATATAAGTATATAGCAATGTGCAGCAATATGGATAGATAGATAGATAGATAGATAGATCTTTAATTAATCCTTTTGGTTTTATTTAATTTATGCCATAAAATATTGTGCTATTGGAAGCCTAAGAATCATATTACTTCTGACTTCCCAAAGAAATTCCACATATGGGGCAGCTAGGTTGCACAGTAGATAAAGCACTGGCCCTGGATTCAGGAGGACCTGAGTTCAAATCTGGCCTCAGACACTTAACAATTACTAGGTGTTTGACCCTAGGCAAGTCACTTAACCCCAATTGCCTCACCCAACAAAAAAAGAAAACAAAGAAAGAAAGAAATCACACACACACACACACACAGACACACAAACAGACATTCTCTCTCTCTCTCTCACACACACACACACACACACTAATCAAAATGACTAAAAATATTATATTGTTTTATTGGTAATATGTGATGATTTTGATTAAATATTAGAAAACTATATGCTGTCATAACTAGAACTGCAAGGGAGTTTACCTAGAAGGTGCTACTCCTATTTCCTCTTTAGATAAATATATTATCTATCTACATAACTATGTAGGAAAAACTGAGTTTCACTTTTGAAAAATATCAGATCATTGTTTGTTGTGTCTACAAATAGCTACCAGAATACAAATACAGAAACTGATCATATTTTCAATGACTATGACATTCTCTTTGAAATCTAAGCCAGGATGTTGTCTGACAATTATATACCTATACAGTAAGACCATTTGAAATTAGGACCAAGAAACAAAGTAAAATGTCAATGGGCACAACAGAGAATCATATTAAAGAATGAATATGATACCTGTTATTTTAATTATTTGTGAGCAGTATGACAAAAGGACAAATGAAGAACTCTTGGGAAACTGAGGCAATGAAAATGAATAATTTTTTCATGACAGATCAAATGTTTATAAAACAAACTTTCATTCTTATGGATTTCACGTGTCATACAATAAAGCTGAAATTAGAGGACCTGCCTTAAAATTTTGCCTCTCCCATTATTGCCTGTGTAACCAAGGACAAGTCACTTAAATGATCTGGGCTTCATTTTCCTCATCTAAAAATAATCAGGGGGAATTACGGATGGCATGATCTAAATAAACTCCCTTGAAATTTTAAATATATTAATGTTCTGTGCCAAAATGCCCAAGTTAGGAAGCAACCCACTAGAGCTTTCGCAGGTTTCCCATCCAAACAGACACAAAACTACCTCTAAATTGCTCCAAGAGCAGGGAAATAGCCAACCAGCCCAGCAGGAAAGGTCTGCCTTACCTGGGTGGGAGGAAGGTAAGGTATAGCAGCAGCAGCAACAACAGGTTTTGGGCTCAAAGCAGGTGGCCTGAAGCAGGACTATGAACTTTGGGCTATCCACCACTGAAGCTCCACCCATCTGAAAACCAGTAGTTCCCTGGGCAGATGAACAGTGTGGGCAGCATAGCAGGGACCTGAACCATTCACCCAAAAACTAGCAAAGACCACCATTGCTGAGAAGTAGTGAAGTCCCACCTAAGAATGGTCAACAGCAAGTTTCCACTCCTGCAACCTCTCAGCAGAGAGACTATTTCCAGGGCAAACCAACAAACAACAGGGACTCAGTAGACAGCAACAAAATCACCCTTCCAGGTCTGGCTAGCAGAGTGACTGGTTACCACAGAATCCCAACAGCAGGATCCTCACCTGCCCCCCTCCCCCCACACACACACTTGTTTAGATTGGAAACAAAATTACTCCTACAGGTGCTGGTAACAGAGGAACCCAGAAGAAAGGCACCACCCTGGGGCAGACTAACAACAAGACCACTCCTCCAGGGCCAGTGATCAGAAAGACTTTAACTTTAGCAAACTAGCAAAAGTAAGTGACTGAGCCTTGAATTCCAATGAGAACCAGCAATAAGATACAGACCCTCAGGACACACCTTGGGACAGTTTAGTAATAGAGTCCAACTCAAATGAAAACATCAAGGCACAAAAAAGACACAAAAATGAGCAAAACAGCAACAACAACAACAACAAAAAAAAACCCTGAAGTATTGACAGTTACTACAGTGATAGGGAAAATCAAGGCATAAATAGCAAGGACAACAGTAACAAAATCACAACAGGTGAAGCTTCAAAGAAAAATGCAAATCGATCTCAGACCCAAAAAGAATTCCAGGAAGAGCTTTAAAAGGTCTTTTAAAAGCAAATTAGAGGGGCAGCTAGATGGTGCCGTGGACAGAGCACCAGCCCTGGATTCAGGAGGACCTGAGTTCAAATCTGACCTCAGACACTTAATACTTACTAGCTGTGTGACCCTGGGCAAGTGACTTAACCTCAATTGCCTCACCAAAAAACAAACAAACAAAAAAGAAAAAGCAAATTATAGAAGTAGGAGAAAAATTGGGTAAAGAAACAAAAATAATGTAAGAGAACCATGAAAAGAAATGCAAAAAATTACTGAAGAAAATAACTCCCTAAAAAACAGATATAATCACATGGAAAAGGAAGTATAACAGGTCACTAAAAAAAATAATTCTTGGGGGCAGCTAGGTGGTGCAGTGGATAAAGCACTGGCCTTGGATTCAGGAGGACCTGAGTTCAAATCCAGTCTCAGACACTTGACACTTACTAGCTGTGTGACCTTGGGCAAGTCACTTAACCCTCATTGCCCCACAAAAAAAAAAAATTAAAAAAAAAATAATTCTTTAAAACTTAGAATTGGACAAATGAAAACTAATGACTCTATGAGACACCAAGATACAATAAGACAAAAAAAATTTTAGAAAAAATAAGAAAATGTGAAATTTCTCATTGGAAAAACAACTGACCTAGAAAATAGATCCAGAAGAGATAATATAAGAGTTATTGGATTACCTGAAAAGCATAAACAAACAAGAACAACAGCAAAAGCACGGCCAATATCTTTTAGTAAATTATCAAAGAAAATTGCCCCAAAATATTAGAACTAGAGGGCAAAATAGAAATTGAAAGAATCTACCAATCACCGCCTGAAAGGAATCCCAAAATTAAAACTCCCTGGAACATCATAGCTAAATTTCAAAGCTCACAGATCAAAAAAAAAAAAAAAAAAAGGCGTGCAGGGAGCCAAAAAGAAACAATTCAAATACTGTGGAGCTATAATCAGAATTACACAGGACTTGGCAGCTTCCACTTTAAGGAATCACAGGGCTTCTAATTGAATGTACCAGAAGTCAAAGGAGTTAGGTTTACAACCAAGAATAATCTACCCAGAAAAAAGAAAAAAAGTGTCTGAAGGGAGGACCTCTGGTCCTCCTGAATCCAGGGCCAGAGATTTATCCACTGCACCACCTGGATGACAAACCCCCTCCAATAAAGTTTTGCTTTTTTTTTTTCCTGCAGGGCAATGGGCGTTATGTGACTTGCCCAGGTTCACACAGATAGTAAGTGTCAAGTGTCTGAGGCCGGATTTGAACTCAGGAACTCCTGAATCCAAGGCTGGTGCTTTATCCACTGTGCCACCTAGCTGCCCCCCCAATAAAGTTTTAATCCCAAATTGTGGGTAATGTTGCCCTGGAGCTCAAGTCCCCCTTACTGTTATTTTCTCAATTCTGTGCCGCAGCTCTGTCTCTAAGCCATTGTTGTTACACCCAGGTATGCTATACTGAAAATGAGCTTGCTCAGTGCAGTACTGCTCATATCACATGTATGTGTGTTCCTACTTGCCTGCAGCCAGAGCCCCAGATCACTTCTGGTCAGCACTGCTAGCCATTGCTTCTGGTAATAGTGGGGGATCCTTCAGTCTTTCCTCACTTTTCCTAAGGCTGTAAGATGAAATATTGTGAAGTGAAATTTCTTGAGGCATTGTCTGCTTCCTGACAGAGCTTCTCTAGGGCAATCCATTTATTGATTCAGTGTAGTTGGCCTGGAGGAGTCTATACTTCACTCAGTCCAAACTTCAGACCCTGAAGGCCATATATTTTCTCTCAAGTTGTCTTAGGAAGACAATTGATTTACCCCTTTAGTTTTGCTGTTCTCTGTTCATTTCATATGATTTTCTGTCTGTTTATGGAGGAAATTTAGAGAGGCTGGAAATTTCTGACCTATTTTTCAATCTTCTCAGAACGTCCCACCCACATACCTATTGTTTTTCAGCTCATTTCCTAAATGACAATAGGTCAAATTTATGTAGCATACACTCACATGCTTGTGTGACATTTTAAATCTAATGTGTGGTCACCATAATTCCTGTCCCAAGTGTAGGGAAAACTAGCTAGGATTTACTTATAAATTAGAAGCTTTAGCACCAGGTTGGGGCATTAAGAATTTATTCGTGAAAAAGAGAACACCTGCATCAGAAAGCCAAGGAAAAACCCTATCTAGCCTAGCATCCTCAATTCCTGCTTCAAGCTAATTGGCTAGCATCACCAAAATCCATTGGTTTACTGGACTTGAGGGTGTTCCCATGTTGAGGTCAGATTCCACAGCTTCTGAGAACAATACCCTCTTGAGGGCCAGGCAGGTGTGTTTTCAATTGAATTAACTTTAAACAAGTTCATCAGTGAGAGTCAGTCAATCCAATCAGTGCAATCAATCTGGGGCTTTTGGGTGTTGGCAAAGCCCATTATTTTCTTACACCTGCAAATATACATTTACCTTTTTTAATGCCCAAATTAACCCTGTGTGGTATTTGCTCTTACAGATGATGTAACTAAGGTGAGAGAAGGATTTTATAGAATACAGCGATTTTTAAATTAAATTAAATTTTCTTTTTTCAAGCATGAATGAATATTTTGTTATCAGGGGAAATTACTATCAAACAAAGAAAGGTTATAAATTGTTATATCTTCCCAGATTCTAGAATACACTTAGTCCTTCAATAAACATTAAGCATAATTCCAAATAGTGTTAATTTTCTAAAAGATTGTTAGGAAATGTGATCATTTTCTTAGCATGATTATTTTACATTTTGGCTAAACAGCATAATGCACATTTTGTTTTTGATAAAATAAAAAAATATTCTACTCAATCATAAAATATATATTCATGCACACATATGTATATGTGTGTAAATTCTTAAAATGTAGAAGCAATGTAAACAATATTCTCATTACTACTAATATCCCCGTTTGGTTGCTTACAGTAGCTGGCAGTGAATAATGCTATATTCATTGATTTCAGTTTTCAATGAATATAGGGATTAATTATTTCTCAAGTTGCCAGGATATATATTTACATAGTAGTCAATAATTTTTGATATCCATCTTAGAAAAGTCAATATTTCCTCATAAATTATGTAATAATTTATAGTGCCCCCATAAAACCACCACCTCTCTCAAGAGAAGATGCACTGTTTCCAATCATTTTCTTATAAACATTGGCTTGAAAATAATATACAGATAGTAGATTACTGAGATTCAGGCAACCCAATGAATGATTTTTCTTCCTGGTTATTTCCCTTGAGTATATGTTTTACTGAATTTCTTTCTCACTATTTTGTTTCTATACACATTTTTGCCTATGAAGGGGGTATGTATTTTCCAAAGTTGTTGAAGTATGTAGGAAATAACACTGCTTCTAGAAATTTATGACTTGAATTATAAGAAAATGGATAAATGGAAGGATATTTGGATTCTGTTTTTAGTGTATGTATTTGGTGTTTATCTTTGAGAATAATTTGTGCCAAAATATTCCTATTTGTATTTGCCTATGTATGTTTACATTACCCAAGAAAATATTGGAATAGATGACAAAGATATAATTTGTGTTGGGAAATACTTTTGAGGGAGAAAAGGACAGACCACATGGCCTAAAAACTGAAGTGGATAGGTAGCTCTGAAGTTATTAATCTTAGAATTTTATTTCCTTGACAAGAATAGTTGTTTTTTTCTTTTTGGCTTTGTATATCAAGTACTTAATACAGTGTCATGAGCATAGAAGGAATTTCATGTTTATCAGATTGAAGTGAATTCAGTTAAATGACAATTCAACTATTGAACATTAACTATTTGAATATCCACTGGATTTCTCTCCAAAAAAAAAAAACAAACAAAAAAGAGAAATAATAACTCTCACACTTTCCTCAATGAAGAGTCCTTTGTTTAAATGATGGATAGAACTGTTCTGTACCTGATTGTGCCCAGTAAAGAAAAATGGCTTAATAAAGAAGAAAATTCTTCCAATTTTGGGCATAAATAATTATGTCTTTCTAAAGTCCATGATAAAAGGGAGGAAAGATTGACATAATTCAAATTATAAATTACTTTTTTTAGAGGGATGACATCAAGCCATTAATAGAAAGGGTATATAAAATAACATGGGCTAGATTTCTAGAAGTGGGGTAGACTTCTGAGTGATGTAATGCTATCAAAAAGAAAATAACTATGGCCCAAATTAATTTACATTGAATTTAAATTTACTTCATTTTATTGAAAAAAACTTGTGTATGGGACCAAAGAAATATATGGTCAGAAAATTTGAAGCATTGTATAGCAAGAGTTCACCAGATAAACCATATGCTCCACTGTTTCTCACCAAAAATGAAGATATGGTCACAAAGGCTGTGTTCACATTGGAGAGGTCTGTGGTGTAAATAGGAGAAGAGATTAAGAGGCGGTGAAAGAATGGGTAAGCTGCAATCATAGATCATACATTGAGAATTAGAGAGGATCTGAGGTCATTTATTATGACCCTCTCACAATTAATTATAATAGGTAGGATTTAAATAGCACTTTAAAGTTTGTAAGACATTTGTATATGCTATTACAGTTGATTCCCTCCAAAAACAAACCAAAAATACCACACAACCCCCCCCCAAAAAAAAAAAACTATAAGGGAGGTGCTATTATTACCACCATTTTACAAATGTAGAATCTGAGGCTCAAAGAGTTGATATGACTAGCTTGGATCCAAAGCTAGTAATTGTCTGAGATAGGATTTGAACTTAAATATTCCTAACGAGGTGCAGCTAGGTGGCACAGTGGATAGACCACCAGCCCTGGAGTCAGGAGTACCTGAGTTCAAATCCGGCCTCAGACACTTAACACACACTTACTAGCTGTGTGACCCTGGGCAAGTCACTTAACCCCAATTGCCTCACTAAAATATATATATATATATATATATATATATATATATATATATATATATATATTCCTAATGTCAAGTAAAGAATTCTTCCTGTGGGGTAGCTAAGTGGCACTGTGGATAGAATAAGTGACCTGGAGCTAGGAAGACTCATTTTCATGGGTTTAAATCTGGTCGAGGACACTTCCTACACATGTGACCCTGGGCAGTCATTTAACCGTTTGCCAATTTCTGCATCTGTAAAATGAGCTGGAGATGGAAATGGCAAACAATGCCAGTATGTTTGCCGAGAGAGAAAGAGAGCTAGCGTGAGAGTGAGAGAAAGAGCATGAGCTCAAATGGGGTCACAACGTCAGACAACTAAAAGCAATTGACAAGACACTCTCCCCATGTGCCCACCTATCTGCTGCATATAAAGAAATTAAAGCTGAAGGAGATTTAATGTATTACTGAAGGTCTGAGAGGTAGTGTTAGTCGTAAGATACAAACCTAAGTTCCCTGGATCAAAATTAGTGTTTGTTTTGTTTTTTTTTTCCATTGAATCATACCTTCTCCCTTCTATAACACTGGAAGAAGTGCCCACAAGAATGAAGATGAATGATCCATCACAGTGGATAGAGTACTGCACTTGGAGTTAGAAGACCTGTTCAAACACTACCTCAGAAACTTATCAGCTATGTGACCCTGGAAAAGCCACTTGACCTTTCTGTTTCAGTGTGCTCTTTTGTAAAGTGGGGATAATAATAGCATTACCACTCAAGACTGTGTAAAGTATTAAAAAATACAATATTTCTAATGTACTTTAAACTTTCCAGTTTTATCTACTTATTATTGATACTGTGTGTTATTATTATGCTATGGTTATTTTTAGTAAGTTGAAGCACAGTGCCACATGATCATAGATTTAAAGATGGCAGGATATTTAGAGATGTCTCCTCACTTTGAATTTGAATGATAATTTTTTTTTAATGTTGACACAACCTTAATCATACATGTTTAGAATATATCTTAGTTAGTTGTACATCTAGACATTTATCTGCTTTTGAAAGCAGTTTATAAATATTTTATTCCCTCAATGCTTTATCAATACCTTGGTAATGTGTTCCAAAAAAGCTTTTAAATAATTTTTTCCATTAATATCAGGAAATAAGGACATTAATAATATTTTAGAAAAGTTAGATATAATCTTTTTCTGGTGACTAAAGAATAATATTAAAAAGGAATATATATCATTCTTGGCTGTGCATGATACTATAGGAAGAAGAAATTATTTAATAAGTAGAAACTTTAAGTGAATTGCTCACATAGGTAGCTAGCAGAAGTGAAAAACGGCAGGATACTGCCATTTCTATTTATAGAGTAGAAAATGGTGAAGCTTAAGAAGAAATCTAAGAAAAACCTAATGGACTTTTAATTTACAAGTAGTCAAAAGAAAACTTAAAGAAGAACTCTGTTTTGGTTTATTTGAATAATGATAAAAGTTGTGAAATGAAAAATCTGTAGGTAACTTCAAAGGATTGCATTTTTATCTGTAAAAATGGGACTATATTTTATTTATTTTTAAATTTTTTTCAGGGCAATGGGGATTAGGTGACTTGCCCAGGGTCACACAGCTAGTAACTGTCAAGTGTCTGAGGCTGGACCTGAACTCAGGTCCTCCTGAATCCAGGGCCGTGCTCCATCCACTGTGCCATCTAGTTCCCCTGGGACTATATTTTATAGGAATGATTTTTGTACCTCTTATCTCTCCTTAATGAAAATATTTAAATGGAGCAACTATTCACATAATATATACTCTTTTCAAAAACATGTGTCATTTTAGTTATACAACTGAGAGAGATACTAAATATAAGATAAAGTCTATCTTTAATGTGTCCCAAAGGTTGGTGGTAACAAATATGTGGAAATGATGGGTGTAGCTTATTATAAATTATTAGTTTTACACAAGACATAGCAAGAATATGCTATCAATTATATATACATATATATGCACTTATATACATATATGTGTATGCATAATATAAAGCATATATTTGTTTTGTAACAAGAATAATTGATAACAGAAAATGTCAATTTCGCATTTGCATCCAGAAAATTTTAAAAGAAACACCAGAAAAGATGACAAATTAGAAAGAAGTACAGAAAGAAGAAAGAAAAGCTTTGAGAAAATGACTCACTTTCAGTACATACTGTTACATAACTTGAGATATATCTTAATCTGCATAATAGTGTATAAATATGTGTATATACCTATCTATGTAATCTATATCTATATGGAAATAGATATATCTATAACCAGATCTAGATCTAGATCTATCAAATCAAGAGTCAGCAACATATTCAGTGAGGATAAACCAGAGCCCTTTCTAATTAAAGCAGGAAGAAGAAAGATGTCCATTGGTACCACCATTTGACAGAGTGCTAGAATTTCCAGTTATACCAATAAGACAAGAAAAAAAATAATTCAGAAAATAAGCATTATCAGAAAATAAATGAAATTCTTGCTTTTTGCAAATGATATGGTAGTTTGCTTACATAACCCTAGAGAGTTAAATTAAAACAGGAACTTCCAAAAATGTATGATTTAGAATAAACCAAATAAATTATTAATGATTACTACTCAAATTTAGAATAAATAAGGAAAAATAAATGCATGATTACTAAAAATGAAATTTTATTTTAAAAATAGTTCACTTTCATAGAACATTTTATGATTTGCAAATATTTTCCTCATAAATATGTTGTGAATACAAATAAGGTGAAATTATTGCTATTACTATAGTGATGTTTAAAATCCAGATGTGTGGTCACCTTAAATTAGATTTAACACCAGTCTTGGGGCATTAAGCATTTATTAAAGCATACCAGGTATTCAAATGGAGTTCAGAAAGTTAAGAAAAGGCCTATCTAGCCTAGAGTTCCAGCCTGGTCAGGTTCTTCCTCAAGTCCTCCACCATGAGCCTGCTTCAACCACAAACTCCCCAGCAAACTGAGTGTGGAAACTTTTTATAGGTCCAGAGCATAGGTGGTCATTACACACTGCTTCAACCTGATTGGTTAGCGTCATCCAAATCCATTGGTTCACTGGACTTGAAGGTGGTCTCATATTGAGTTCAAAGTCCTTAGATTCTGAAAACTATACCTTCTTAAAGGTTGGCCAGGTGTGGTTACAATCTAATTAACTTGAAGTAGACTAATCTGCAAAGTCAATCACTCTCACTTAATTCAATCAGTTTAGATTAATTTCCAGGTGGGCCTTTGAGTATCTGACAAATTCTATTATTTTCCCACACTATTATTATTACTATTATTATCTTTCTACAGTTAAGGAAAAGGAGTCAAGTGCCCTGACTAACATTACATATCTGAAAAGTATTATATTCAAGACTTGAACATAGGTCTTCTGATAAGGCACATACTCTTCCTATTTAATGATATTGTCATTCTAAGGTCCTGTCTAGTTTTGTAATTTTAGAGGATGCTTCAAAGCTATGTAAGAGGCAATGTTGATAGAAACCTAGCCTCTGAGTCTAGAACACTTGGTTTCAAATCCAATTTTGTCATAACACAGGGTCATAGATTTAGAGTTACATGGAAACTTATATAATATCTTGTCCATTCCTTTCATCTCATGGATGAGGAAACTGAGGCCCAAATAGATGAAATTATTTTTCCAAGATCTCACAGGTTTAAAAGTGACAGAGACTGTATTTGAATCCCAGTCTTCTTCAGTTCAAGTTCAACCCTCTTTCCATTGTACCATGGTACCCCTATATGTAATGACTGTGTAGAATATTGTGGAAGTTACTTAGGATCTCAGCATATCATTCAGGCAAACATATGTAAATGCAGAATGGCTACTGATCTGCCTTGGTAAAGGAATTTCCTGAACAGAAGTTTCTTACAGCAGTGAAATCAAAGTTCTGGTCCCTGGTCCACCCTCTGTACCCGGTTCATCTCTCCTATATGTATACAATATTGATATATAGTATAATACATTTTCTTAAAACTTCTATATCATATAATACTGAATAATTAATATTGGTCTTCATCCTCCGATAAAGACCTTAAAATATAAAAAAATATGTTAATGTGAAAAACTAATTCCAAATTATGTTAATTTCACATTATGTTAATGTGAAAAACTAGTTGCACCAAAATTATTGGTGAAAACTTAAGAAACAGTGAGAAAATTTGTATGAATGGGGAGTTAACACTATGTTCATATATCAATGATAACTAAAGGAACACTGACACTTAAATGGCTTTATGTTCCTATGCAACTCATGTGAGTCTAAAGGAGGCATATTTTCCAGAAAACAAGTTTGATATGCTTTTCTTTTACCTCTTTCACCTTTCACACATTCACCTTGCCTAAGAGACTGAAATACAACATTTCAGAGTTTGCATACATATTAGGAATGATTAATGTTCAAAGCCAATTCAGGTCCAGCTTCAGATACTTACTAGCTATGTGACCCTGGGGAAGTCACTTAACCCTGATTGCCCTGCCCCCCAAAAAAATAAAAAGAATTTTTGTGTATTAGGAATTGTTGCCAATTTAAAGGATACTAGATATAGAGTAAAGAAACAGTCCATTTATGTAATAAGTGGAGTGTAAGTACAATATCTGCATTTTAAAAATTTAAAAAATACTTTCCTAATAGTTTTTAATTCAACATTTCAGAGGTGTATACATATTAAGAATGATAAACATAGGGGCAGCTAGGTGGCACAGTGGATAGAACTCCTGGAGTCAGGAGTACCTGAGTTCAAATCCGGCCTCAGACACTTAACACTTACTATCTGTGTGACCCTGGGCAAGTCACTTAACCCCAATTGCCTCACTAAAAAAAAAACAAACAACAACAAAAAAAAGAATGATAAACATAAATGTTAGAACAATTGCATGCCAGTTGTTCTTGAAAACAAAACAGAATGCTTTATTTCTGACTTCCATTTCCTTTCCCCATCCTACCACATTGCAGAAAAGTAGGAAAGCAAAAGGTTTGCTTACAGTTAAAAATTCAGAGTCAGTGTACAAGTGCTGACACTGCTTTTTCTTGAACAGTTTTAACTTACTTCCAATGAAAAATACAATATGGGAAAAAGTCCAGTCAGTATTTAAAGCATTAGTCAATTTAAACCTTATTGAAAGAAAAGGTAAACATAATACTTTGGGCAGAACAAATATGAGGAAGAATTCCTTCCCAATTTGTTCCCTTCTTTATTTGAGAACTAAATTTGGGCATTTTAACAAAGTACTAAATTGTCCTCTTCTACCTTGGAAGAGTTCACACATGTTAAGCATTTAACCATAGTCCTAGCAGAGTGGAGTTGTAACGATTGGAATAACGCCACCTGCTGGATACTTACTGTAGAAGAGTTCTGCCCATGAAGGGAAGGTCTTTGAGGGCAAGACCAGGAGTCAGGAAGTGACGCGGACTAGTGGGAGGAGGAAGGAAGAGACTGGCGCTCAGTCTCGCTCTCTTTCCTCTGGACTCTGGTGGAGAGCGGAGCTAGAAATGTGCTCTCCCTTTAATAGATAGGAATCTAGGCCTTTTTCTCTCTCTTTACCAAATTCTTATTCTCCTTAATAAATGCTTAAAAGTCTAACTCTTACTAAAGTTTATAATTTATTGGCGACCACTCATTAGATATTTTAGACAGTTTAGCTAGAATTTTAACCCTTAACAGATGGCTGACCACGAAGAGGAAAGCTAAACCTGTCTTCTGATCTTCTGGTTGGGTAAGAAATTTCCCCTACCCTTTAAACTGCTAAGTACTGGCGCACTGGCTGTGTTTTCCCTTTAAATTTTTTCGAATGGACCTTTTAAACTCCCTAATTACCCTATTTTTGATTTTAGTCTGTTTAACCAGACAAATGGGAGATAAGATCATGTTAATGCTTTGTTTTTGTGGATTTTCTATTTTTCTTTTTATTTTTGTTAAAAGAGCCAGCAACTTACTCACACAAGGAAATATCTCTCCCTCTCCCAACCATGCTTTTTCAGAGAAACCTGAAGAGATTCCCGCAGCTTTTCCCAGTTCTAACAGTAATTGTTGCTCTAATTTTGCATGCCTGGAGGCAATGACCCACCCTCTAGTAGCTTTTAATCCCCTAGCGCCTGGAGGCAAAGTGGGGGAAGAGGAATCCAGGCCTGAGTTCAAAATCAAGTCTGATTCAAATTGCGCTGGTCCCTCCCCTCCTCTCCAAACCCCACCCTCTACTCCTCCCATGGCCAAGCCCATTGCTTCCCCTGCCTGGGAAGTCCAGAGAACTGATGCGCATGCTCAACTTTCTCTAACTACATTTGCAGCTTCAGGCTCAGCCCTTTCCCAGCCTGGCTGTGCTTCTGAGACAACCTTAGAAAGCCCTTTAAATTCCAGATATGCTTGTTTTGTTCATAATTTTGCTAACCTGCTTTTGTCTTTAATTAGTAATCTTATAAAGCATTTGTATGGTGAAAAGACTGACAGACAATATAGAGGGGTTAAAGAAGAAAAACTTAAGCTGAATAAGAATGACAATCATCACCATAGTTCAAGACTCTGCTTCTTTTGCCATGGAAGGGTACATATTTTACAGAAATGTAGAAGTAAGCAGCAAGGTATTGATATGAGTATTGGGGATTTTAGATATCGGAATCAAAAGTGTTCTGAATTCACTCAGAGTAATAATGTCAGTTCAGAGGTTACATAGGATTTCTATGCTATTATATATACATTTTGAAATTAATGGTATGGGTTTATTTTCATAGAGATTTCCATGCTTTTGAGATTGTGTCTTATACTTAGTTTTTAAAACAAGGAGAATATTTGTAAAAGCTTTTTAGTCATGTGATCAAGTTTATATTTTATCATACTCTTTAAGTTCATGTTCATTAGATTTTCCTTTAGTTTGAAGTTCACTGTCTTTTATTGTTCCATGTGTATTTTCTTCTATTCATTTATCTAATTTTTGAAAAAATTGCAAGATGGTTTTTGCATTTCATAATACAGTGTTAATTCTAGGAGTATTGTGCTCCCATATTCTGATGTTGTTTGTTTTTTGTATTTTTTTCTCAACTGATTATTTGATCAAACTCTTTTAAAGCATTTCCCCTGGCAAATTGTTTGCCATGGCAAGTGTAAATTGATTCTAGAAGTATTATTTTTGATAAGCATATTCCAAAAAAAAAAAAAAGAGGGGAACATTTGTAAAGTTTTCTTTTTTCAGAAAAAGTTTTTCTTTGATATTCTGTTCGTGTCTCTTAACTTCGTATTTAAATATGTTCTGATTTTTCACAAAAGTAATTGTATACTAAGTGCAAAAACGGGGTATATTTTGCAATGTGCATAATTATATATTGTGTTTTCTGAGTCAAGATGTATTCACATTTTTTGCAATCATTTATTATCCTCAATTTTTAAATCCATATGAGACTTGGATTATGGGAACTTATCATTTAAGACATTAATTGCCTTTATTCTGAGTTATCAGATGCCAGTTGGCCAAGATGCCATCCAATCACAAGAGGAATACATGCAAAGAGCAGACATTGAACTGTTACATGAGGGGAGACATGCACGAAGTTAAGGTATGGCCGAGGGAACGGCTTTTGACAAATGTTGAGGTTGGATTCTCTTGGTTTAATATTTTATTTTATTTTTCCCCACAATATTGTACAGATGGCTGGAAGTATTCATCCCACCCATCTCACTTCTACACCTGGCTTCTATGCTCCCTCCTATATGCCTGATGCCATGGACATCTCAATCCCATGCATCTGATTAAGTCTGACTCAGTTTCTTCCAATATGTTCGGTGGCTTGGACATATATTCCATCCACCTATTTTAAGCCTGGCATACTGTATGGGCAGTACATATTGCTCAAGTGTGGGAATGCTCATATCCCATCATTTCTCTGTTCTTTTATGGTAACCCCCATAATTATCTCAGGTGTCATGATAAATAACAGTGTTGAATTTGGCCTTGACATCTGTTACTAATTATATTAGATTTTAAAATTTCTCATAATGGCATGAGGATAATTAGGCAGATGATGCAAAAAGTGATGAAACAGATAAAAATTATTTTTAATAATTAATATTGCAGCAATTATCTTCTCAATTACCCTCCATAAGGGGGGACTATAGTAATATTATAATTTTAAAGAATGTTTCAATTTTTGTTTTATTATATGTTTCATGTATAACAACTAAGATTCTGAATTCCCTTAGACATGTTTTTGAGAACTTTCATTGTTTGATTTGATTATTGACAAAGCTATTTTAAAGTTGTGTTAAGCTCAATTTTGTAGGAAATTTTCCTGGCTGATTACCAGCATCTACACATCAACCCCTGAAAAGACTTCCATTCCACGACTACACCTAGAGGACATCTGAGAAAAGACTTTCAGAGACTTTAAATGAACAGTTTTGATTTGTTGTTTTTGTTGTTTTTTTTCTCTTTCTGTTATAATATACACCATCTGTAACATGTATTCTCTGCAGAGGCCCTCCCTTTGCAAGACTAATGTCAAAGCGTCGGTTCATGAGGACAAAAAAAAAAATCGCCCCTCTGGACAAAACTTTCCTCTCTTCCTTTTCTATATTGTTGTTCACATATTATTAGTTAGCAATAGTTATTATATTCTTTTTACTGTTCCGTCAAGGAAACATTTTGTTTCTTGAGGAACAACAGGGGGGACTGTAACGATTGGAATAACGCCACCTGCTGGATACTTACTGTAGAAGAGTTCTGCCCATGAAGGGAAGGTCTTTGAGGGCAAGACCAGGAGTCAGGAAGTGACGCGGACTAGTGGGAGGAGGAAGGAAGAGACTGGCGCTCAGTCTCGCTCTCTTTCCTCTGGACTCTGGTGGAGAGCGGAGCTAGAAATGTGCTCTCCCTTTAATAGATAGGAATCTAGGCCTTTTTCTCTCTCTTTACCAAATTCTTATTCTCCTTAATAAATGCTTAAAAGTCTAACTCTTGCTAAAGTTTATAATTTATTGGCGACCACTCATTAGATATTTTAGACAGTTTAGCTAGAATTTTAACCCTTAACAGAGTACAGGGCCTGCAGTAAAGTAGTCTTTAGTGGGGGCAGCTAGGTGGCACAGTGGATAGAGCACCGACCCTGGATTCAGGATGACCTGAGTTCAAATCTGGCCTCAGACACTTAACACTTACTAGCTGTGTGACCCTGGGCAAGTCACTTAACCCCAATTTCCCCGAAAAAAAAAAAAAAGAAGTCTTTAGTTTAAATCCAGAATCGGATACCAGCTGTGTGACTATGGACAATTCACTTAACCTGTCTACTTTAATTTCCTCATCTGTAAAATGGAAATATCTGCAGCTACATCTCACAAGGTTGTCATGGGGATCAAATTAGATAAAAAGTATAAAGTACTTAGGAAAGTGCCTGGCACAAAAATAAGTGCTATATAAAGTTTTGCAATTATTATCATCATTCATTTACTTATTCATCCATTATTTATTTGACTTTTTATTCATTAGTTCATTCAACTGTTTATTCATTCATGTATTTGTTTATCTTCTTGATTTCAATTTTTTTTCACTTCTATATCTGTATCAGTTCAGTTAGCTAATTAGTTAAAACTAGTTGATGAACATAACTTATTAGAGAATTCTATTTAATTTTACCTTATTTTTAGATTTTCATTTGATATTTTCATTCCTGTAAAATAGTCACTTTGTAAAATGATTTACTATTCTTGCATGGGCATTTCAGGGTCTTTTTGGCAATATCACCTGCTATTTTCCTTAGCCATCAAAAGGGTTGCATAATATTTCAACACAATCATCTACTACAATTTCTTTTGTATCTTATAAGTTCACCATGTCATTGTCATGCTAAGAGATGCTTTATGTACTATATCTTTTGTAAATTCATGGTTTTCAAGTATGCCTCTGGGGAAAGTAGAACCAAGGACCACTTCAAACAAGGCAAACCCTGTCATGAGTTATCCATTTACATAATCCCAGTGGGGCATCAGCTTAATAAAATTTGTTTTCATTTCCAGTTATGGATCTGTTTTTACTGGTCCCTAGGGTGGTTCAGGATGAGAGTGTCTACAAAATACTACCTCAGCGGGAGTGAGATGGTAGATAAAGAGCATTAAAAAATGGTTTAGTTACACATATTAAGAGTTGCTAGGTGGCATATCAAGTGGACCAAAGATAATTATAATGTTGAAAGGTAATTATAACTAGATGGATATTCCTTCAATGGACATTCTAGTAAAAATCATCAAAACAATTTCATTTTTATGGATGTTTTCACCATTTTAAAAAATTCTATTAAGTTGTATTAATATTTCATTTAGAAATAGCATTTTATTAATTTAGGTAACAGATAATGGTAATTAACCTCATTGAAAACATCTGTGTGTGAATTTCACTTAATATGATAAAATGGGAATGAATTGTAAGGGGTATATATAAATCACTTATCTGGTTTATATGAAAAGAATATGTTTACACTATAAGAAGAGTGGAAAATAAGTTTTAGGCATCAAAATAGGGAAATCAAATTATTCCAAATTTTCAGGATTCTTTTGTGATATTACTTGAGAAAGGTCTCAGTGAAAGCCAATGACAGTGACAAAGAAACTGTTTAGTGGCGGAGGAGGGGATAAGAGAGGGACAAAAGAAGGTGAGGAGGGGAAAGATGGAGACAGAGAGATAGAGATGGAGAGACAGAGAGAAAGAGACAGAGACAGAAGCAGATGGGGGGGTGTCCTTGGAGAAACAAGAGCACTCAGAGAGTACTCAGCAGTATTTACTTATCAACATGAAGAAGTCAGCATCCTTATATGAGCTTAGGGCCTTACATTATAGAAATAAGCTACAGGCCCTGTGCTCGACTGTGCTGGCTGTCTGGTGGGTAGAAGGAAAAGTTCTCACAAAATATATTTCCAGCTATCTAAAATCAATGTCTGTGAGGAATTGTAATGATTCCTAACCTGTCTTGAAAATATAATGCTTACATGGTATTTACTTGGAATTTTGGTCTATATCTATGATGATGCTTGAAGAGAAGGCAAGCTTCTGGAGGGGTAGGGACTTCTGCAGATTTTGCCTTTGGGTCATAATACCAAGCACAGGAACTTTTGGATAGGAGGTCCTTCTATATGTTGAGCTAAATTGAATGGTGATTATGGGCAATGCTAGGCTGTTAACAAGCATGTATTAATTATTTACTATGTGCTAAGTCCTATGATAAGTATGGAAGTTACAAAGAAGCATGGCCCCTACTCTCAAGGAACTCACATTCTACTGGAGGAGATAAATTGCAAACAAACAATGTACATACAACATATAGACAGTTTCTAATGCTTAGATGTTTAGAGTATACAAAACTTTGCTGAATGACACATGCTGGGAGAAATAAAAGATTACTCATAGTTTTCCAATGGAGTTATACAAATCTGTTTCATATACTGTAAACAATATTTTTTGTGTCTATGGAGATTGTTTTACACATTTATTATTAAGAATATGAGAGGGGCAGCTAGATGGCACAGTGGTTAAAGCACCGGCCCTGGATTCAGGAGTACCTGAGTTCAAATCCGGCCTCAGACACTTAACACTTACTAGCTGTGTGACCCTGGGCAAGTCACTTAACCCCCATTGCCCCTCAAAAGAAAAAAAAAAGAATATGAGAAAAGAAGACATGTAGAGAGTTTTTGATCTATCAAAAGACTAAAAGAATTAACAATTATGGGAGCTATGGAAAAAAAACATTTATAATTAGAGGAGGTTTAGAAATTCTTGCAAGACTAAGCAGATAAAGAAGAATATTGAGAGAAACCAGCCAAAAGGAATGAATACTATCTGCCTTTCACACAAATTGCCTTGGGAGCACTATTCTGTTTGAAGGTGCCTGGTCTAGCCATAAGTTCTGTTCTCCAACCATATTACATTTCTGTGTGACCGTAAATCAATCTTAGGGGCAGCAATGCCTATAAAATTCCTGAATTCTTCACTTCTGGATGGGGAGACAAGCTACAGCAGATCTACGGCCTCTACATGAAATGTGGTTCTTACAACTTTATGATGATATTACCCTAACTTTATCCATTGCCTTAACTGTGAGTGGAAAGATTCAATTTAACAAGAAAATACCTAATTGTGCTGTATTTTCAGCACTGAATAGAGCCACATCCTCCATTTCTTGTTTCCAAGAGGTTTCATCCTAGAAGTTTTTCTTTAAAAAATACAAAATTCCTGCTAATATTCGAAAAGCCCATGAAAATGTTATTGCTTATGATTTGCCCTCTTTTTACATTCTTGCAGAATATTGAGGTTTTTTAAGTACAATTTTAGTGATAGCAAAGATTGGAAATTTAGTGTGTAAACATACAATTATTATTTTCCCCTATCTGCCCCTCTAGAATATCTTTGATTGTCTTTTCTGCACTGCATGTAGAGAGAGGGCAGTATAGTATAAGGAAAATTCTGGACACTTATCAGATGTATTACAATGGGCAATCACAAACTCTCTGAATCTGATTCTCACCTGCAAAATAAGGACAATCATACTTGCACTGCTACAAAGCTGTTTTTTAAAGAAAAAAAAACATAGGTTAAAATGGTTATAGAAATATAATTGATGGGCTCAATTAGTATTTATCAATAGAATCTTTCCTAATTTTATGAAGAGATAATCTGTTATAACAAGATCATTAATAATAACTTTTATTTGTATAGGATTTTTACTGTTTACAATGTTTACTTAAAGAGGAATTTTTGTTTGAATTTCACAACTCTATGAATTAATATAATTATTACTATTTCCCCACTTTTTAAGAATAGGAAATTGAGATTGAGAGGGAATAAAATAAATTGTCCAAGGTAACAGAGTTATTAAGTGTGAAAGCAGGACTGGGCTCTTTGACTTTTGGGCTCTTTCCACTTTTTTTTCTCCAAGTCCATTGAACTTTATGTTCTAATATGATTCTGAGTAGTCACATGATCCATATGAAAGAAGAAGCCATTTTAAGACATGATGATCCTCTAAAAAAGAAAAGTAAGGGAATTAGGAGACTAGGGTTGTGAGACCTACAGAAATTCATTCAGTTAAAGAACTTAATGCAAGGAACTGTGGTAAGAGCTGGAAATACAAAGGAAAGAAAAAGCTCATAAATATGATGGAGGAGACAACATGAAAACCATGGGGAAATGTTATTCTAACTCATAAGAACTTTTTCAGTATTAGGGCAGAAGACAAATAAATTTAGACAGAGGGCACATGTGGGAATTGATTATGAAGGGGTGATGATCTGTAAAGATTTATTTATTTATTTATTTTTTGTGGGTGTTTGGAGTCGTTCTGTGAAATACCTGGGGTCACATAGTGCGTGAGTGTCTTGTATCTAAGGCGGATTTGGGGGAGGAGCAGTCAGAAGCAAATCCCCTTTTGAGGAGGATAGGGTGAAAGAAGATAGAAAATACAGTAAATATCATGGGGAAGGGATAGGATGGAGGGAAACAGTAAGAATAGTAACTGGAAAAAAATTTTTGAAGCAGAGGCAAGTGTAAACTAAGATGATGATCATGATTGATTGATGGATGCATGATGATGGGGATTGATTGGTGACAATGAGGATGGATTGATGATGATGATGATGAGAATTGATTGATGATGATAAAGTGTATTGTATATGCTTTTGCTGGGCTATTGTGAAGAAAACTTCTTTGTCAGGTATAAGGCACTATATAAATGTGATCTATACTGTTGTTGCAAGAATCAGCCTCATGGGTTTGTTATACGGAAATCCCTCTTCAATGTACTACACAATGTAGTTTACTACAAAAATGATGAGCATTATGCTATCATAAAACCCAGAAAGTCCTACATAACCTTATGAAACATTAAATATTACTGTATACAAAATAACAGCAATACTTTAAGATGATCTGTTGTGAATGACTTGCTTATTTTCAGCAATGCAATGATCCAAGACAACTCTGAAGGTCCTATAAAAATTCAGTCCATCTACTCAGAGAGAAACTTGATGCTGTCTGAATACAGACTGAAGCGTAATGTTTTTGTTATTACTTTCCTCTTATCTGAAGTTTTGTTTTTGTCTGTTTTTCAATTCACAAATTGGCTAATGAGGAGATGTTTTGCATGACTGCTCATGTATAGCTTATATTAATTGCTTGAGTTCTTGGGGGAGGAGGAAGGAGGGAGAGAGGATTTGGAACACAAATGTTTAAACAATTGATGTCATCTCCACATTGTTTGAAAATGACTTCAGTATTTTAGCACATATGTACACTCCTTATGAATCAGCATTATGAGGTGGAAACTAAAAACAAACAAACAAGAAAACAAACAGGTAATATAATCTTACATTCAGTAAAAGGAACACAGTTCACAAGAATAGGTAGATGAGAGAGTCTTGCTGTATTTTTAACCTCTGAAGACTTCATCTGAATTTTATTCAGTTTTTGATTCCATGGGTTAAGGAGGACAATGATAATAAGCTGAAGGGTATCCAAAAGAAGGCAACCAGAATGGTAAACAGTCTTGAGTTAATGTCATATGAGAGTAAGTTGAAATAATTGAATGTTTTTCCTGAAGAAAAAATGAAGCAAACATGTTAGTTTTCATCAAGTATTGAAGGGCTATCTTGTGAAAGAGATTAAATTTGCCCATATACCTGAAAGCAAACACAAGGAGAATAGGTGGCATGTTCTATGTTTATGTGGCTTTTATGATGTTCTTTGTGAATGAAGCAATGGGGCTAGGAGTGTTAAAAGGCCAGCTGTCAAATGAATCATAAGTTCTTTTGTAAAAACAAAGTTAAGAATATGGGAATTAAAGTTAAAACAATAACATAGCAAAAATAATAATAAAGGAATGTATGAAATGAATGGTTTCTTGAAAAGAAATTATTGCATGACTGTACTATGTGATATAAAACATATGTTGAAGAATAATATTGTATGCTAAAATGGGGGGGAGTACTAAAATTCCTCCATTATTTTAAATTTTCTATAGCTACTTTTTTACAACATTAACAGTGATTTTTTTTTTTTAAATCCATTCCTCTCTATGAAAAAGTATTGTAGGTAGTCAAGTCACTCTGTGTGGTCTTGCTTACTGGAATAGGCATACCTAGTAATGATTTAAAATCTATTTTAGAAGAAAAGGCTTGGTGTCAATCCACTATGGCTTTCATGCACCCTATTAAATTATCTATTTCTGAATCTTTTATTGGAAGTTCTAATGAAACTTAAATTACCATATTTTCCCCATTTCTGTTTTCCTGTTTGTAAAAAAGGATTAATACATTTGGTCAGGTTTATTAGTTGAAAACTGTTAATCTAGGGGGAAAAAGAGACGCATAGAATTTTCTGGGCTTGAAAACATCCTAGCAATAGTCTAGTAGAATGCTTTCAATTGTTGCATGGATAAATCAAGACCTAAATAGCTTAAGTAACTTGTCTAAGCTCATTCACATTGAGATGACAATAGGAATGTTACTTAGGAAAATATTTAATATTTCTAAATTAATATAAAACTACAACTTTAAAGAGTTATATATTTCTTCTTAACAGAGAATAAGCATGTTGGGAAAGCAAATTTATAAAACTACTCTGTGCATCATTTCATTATGACTGTTACTTTGGTCTTTTTGTCCAGGAAGAACATCTCTATGCTGAGTAGGGATAAAAATTTGAGCCCTTCTAGCCCCCTCTAGCAATAATCATTCCCCAAACCCTTTCCGTAGTGAACTCAGTATTTTTTCCCCTTCCAATAATTATAAAACAGACACATTTCATCTCTTTTTGGTTTAATGGATTATAAAAGTTTGATTTTGGGGGAGGGAGGCAGTAAACAAATTGATTTTTTATGGACTTGGTAGGTTGCTATTTTGTTTTGTTTTTTGGTGAGGCAATTGGGTTAAGGGATTTGCCAGGGTCAACACAGCTAGTAAGTGTCGAGTGTCTGAGGCCAGATTTGAATCCAGGTACTGCTGATTCCAGGCTGGTACTCTATCCACTGTGCCACCCAGGTGTCCCTAACTTCTGGTTTCTTAAAAATAGCAACCTACTGGGGCAGCTAGGTGGCACAGTGGATAGAGCACTGGCCCTGAAGTCAGAAGTACCTGAGTTCAAATCTGGCCTCAGACACTTGACACCTTACTAGCTGTGTGACCCTGGGCAAATCCCTTAACCCCAATTGCCTCTAAAAAATAGCATTTTAATGAGAATGATCACATACTTGTCTTTTTTTGAAATTTCCTTCCTTTCCCTTAGGACTAAAAACTGAGGCAAAACTGTCTGGTGACATGCTTACAATGACACAAATACAAATAAGTTGATAAGTTATGAAGGACTTTACATCATCTATCTGAAAACTGTCCAGAAAATGAATTGCACAGATGAAATGGGTAGTAAAATGAACTCAGAATAATAGGAGAAGTAACAGAGCACTCGAATGATATCATCCAAATAGCATGAGAAAAACATAATGCTCTCAATGCTAAGGGGATGTCTCTGTGGCACAATCATGAAAAACATGAACAAGATACATATGATAGGAAAGCATAGAGTAGAGATAATCTCATTATGAAAGGAAGAGTCAAATCAATATGATCACAATCACAGATGCATTTTTGTATTGTGTCTATAAAAGACAGATCCCTTGACCTCAACTCTAATCTGGTATGATAAATGAGAGATGTATTCAAAAGAATACAGTATAAAACAGGAAGTGATAAGTGCAGAAGAAATGTTAAACATGCTACTATGATAAATTTCTCTAAAAATATTATACTTATGACTGAACAAGGTTATTTTAACAATGTGGTTGATATGAAAAAGTATTTTAAACATACCCTGATAATGGATTATCTTTTTTGAAAGAACCATTTTTTCCCAAATATTTTGTTAGTAATATTTTCAGTAATAAAAGATTTGAGTGGGTGGATTTGAAGTTATTTTTTTTTAATTAAATGAAAGCATTTCAAGCTCCAAAGTAGATACCTCAGAAGAAACCAATAAAATATTTTTTAAAAAACTGTATCCAGATTTTCTTAAGTCTCCTGGGGTCTTATCAAGTCTCATGGTTAATGCAGGCCTTCAGGGGCCATGACAAAAGGATTGAAACTGTGATCACAGGAAGGTAGATATGTGGAGAATTCTGCTGAGTTTCACAATAGATGTGAAATCCCAAATGCCCTTTTAATATGTTCCTTCTGGGGCTAATCCCAAAAGATTTGTGAAAGTTTGAATGACATTTTTCTTTATTATTTTTGTATTAACTGAAAGCAATTGGAGCATGGACAGCAAATAGAATGAGAAATGAGAGGTCTAAAGGTTAGGTATAATCCAACCTCACCATATATACAAAACAAAGGTTAATATAAAAGCATATATTACTAGCAAAATAAAAATAAAACAAGGAAATTCATGTTAAGGGGGAAAGAGCATACATTTTGTTGTAATTGGATGAAGATTAGTGCACAAATTGGAAAGACTGTATCAATTAAATATTACTAACTCCCTTTCTACAATTTTCCATTTTTTCTCTTCATTTGAAAATCTTAAAAAAAAAAAACCCTCTATATTCAACTTACTCATGCATCTCACATAGAAATACATCATGGGAAATATTAATTAGATATGTAATTGGGAATCTGCCACATGCATATCAGCTTGCTTTGCTGATGCAATCTCTCCTGACAATGGTCTCTGGAAAGGTGGCTTCCAGAGTAATAAATGATATATTTAGAAAAAAAAAAGAGAAAAGAAAGGAAAGGAAAGGAAAGGAAGGGAAGGGAAAGGGTAGGGGAAGGGGAAGGGAAGGGGAAGGGGAAGGGGAAGGGGAAGGGAAGAGAAGAGAAGAGAAGAGAAGAAAACAAAAGACAACAAAGAAACAACAGACAAGAAAGACCTTGAAGAAACTGGTGCATACCTGGACCATTCTGTACCGAATTACAGTTAGCTAACAAAATGGGGGAGGAACCTTTTTCATTTGACTCTGTAGCCAGAACCATTAATGCCTTTTTAAAAGGCCTGAGTCAGCTTTGACTTCCTCATTTTCTTTAGAATCACAGGAGATTGTAGAGTTTATGACTGAACCAGTGAGATCTTATGAGAGTGTCAAAAGAGAAGGTAAAAGAGAGAAGTGATCTTAGTATACAGTTTAAAGGATACCCAAATTGCGTGTTAGAACATGGCTAAAACTTTAACAAAAGAACTTTAAATGAGTAATCAAATTGATAAGAGAAGAAAAAGGAAAGATATTTCCATGAAAATCCAAAGAAGAAAGGAGACTAAGTAGCGATCATCCCATATCAAAACATGTAGTAAAAGTCAAGAAACATGGAGTTTAACAAAAACCTATGAAAATGCTTCTACTGTGTCTTAAAGTAGTATTTTGACTCAGGTACTAAAAATACATTAACTTCATAGAATTCATATTTAATGTGAACTCTTTGGTTAGTTTTCAGTAAATTTAAGATCATCTGCATTATTGCTCAATCTACTGTCACAATAGACTAATCAAACAATTAGAGTCTTCAATTTACTTTATGCTCATCTTCAAAATCTCATACCATAATTCCATATGACTAGATTTATGGCCAATAATAGTGAGTGAGACAGAAAATTTGAAAGAGATATAATAAACTTTTAATGTGTCTAGAATCTTCACCTCCTCAATTGAGTTGAAAGATGAATGGCTAATTTTTAGTCAATTTTTCTAATCTCTTGTTTTAAGAAACAACTCACCCCTACTATTCTCCCAGAACCTATCACCTATCAATATAAGATTTAAATGTTAAATGTATTATCGGATAATTTCCCTTTTGTTTCAAAATTATTTCTGGAAAGACAGTCTATAAATGATGTGCAATATTCCCAATCCATATATTCCATAAATTAAATTTTGGCAAAACTTTTCTCAATATTGGCATTTGATCATCATTCAATCATCATTCTAGCTCATTTATTCTTAGACAATATAGTATTCAGAATTGTTTCTAATCATCTAAAGGATGGTATATCGATTTATAAGTAGTATACATTTAAAAATAAAACCCACACTTTTATCTACCATGTATTCAAAATATATTTGAGATCTCTCAATTCTTTCTCATACTCATTGAAAAAGTGGTCTCCTTTTGCATTAAATTATTTTCATCACCCTCACTTCATATTTTTTAATCAATATAACAATCTTGTCACTTAATTAATTCTCCTCTCTCTCAATATAGCAAGTTTCACTTAATTGCCCATTCAGAAAGCCTTTTTTCTCAATCTTTATTATTCTTGACCCCTCTCAAGCACTTTACATGGTAGATCACATTCTCCTTTTTCTCTATTTTCCTCTATTGGGTATTATGGCCCTGTTCTCATTGGTGCTTCCATTACCTTTTGATTTCTTTTTATTCTCCTGTTCTGTAACATCATATATATAATATATATATATATATATATATATATACTATAATATATATTATATATATATATATATATATATATATATATATATATATGTATATATGTATGTATATATGTATATGTATATGTATATATATGTATGTATATATATGTATGTATGTATATGTGTATATATGTATGTATATATATGTATGTATGTATATATATATATATATAATTTCCCATAACTTTGTGAGCATTCCAAAGCTTTATTTAGGATTATCATCGCTGTGTTCTCTTCCAGAGACCACACTGGTTCCCATGGATTCAATTATCTTGATTAAGCAAACAATTTCGTGATTTAAATACCCACCCTAAATCTCTCACCTAAGTTGGAGCTTCATATTATTAATTTCCTATTGTATATTTCAAAGTAGATACCCAATAGATATTTCAAGGTCAATATATCTCAAAGATACTTGATTATTTTTCACCCCCAACCCATCTAATATCCTGAAAATACGTTTTTTTCTTCCAACGATCTCACCATAATTCCAGTCACCTACATTCACTGCACAAATCCAATCAATTCCCAAATTATTTTCATCTTACCTATATAGTATTCATCCTCTTTTCTTTTTTCTTTTTAATACATTGTACTTATTTATTTAACTTTTCCAAATACATGTAAATATTTTTAATATTATTATTATTATTTTTAATTTTGAGTTACAACTCAATCCCTCCATCCCTCTCCTTGACAAGGAAAGAAAATTGATATGGGGGGCAGCTGAGAAGTTCAATGGATAGAATGCTAGTTCTGGTGTCAGGAAGACCTGAGTTCAAATCTGATTTCAGACTTTTATGCAGGAAGATGAGTCTCTCTAACTCCTGGCCTAGCATTCTATTTATTGTGCCACACAAATCTTTAAAAGGCTTAAAGAAGTATATGCAGGTCAGTTAATATAATACCATTATGGTTATTATTTTAAAGCATCTCAAGTCTACTAAAAACCGATTGGTAATTATTTTTAGAATAATATAGAAGGAAGGTAATAAAGGAGGACTGGTAATTCTAGATCTCAAATAATATCTTGAATAAGAAACACAAAACCAGAAAAAATAGATTAAAGGAACAGACGAGAAAAAGGCAAATAATAGAAGTCAACAACCCTGACTTGAATATATAATTTTAACAATAATAGAAACATTATAATACTTTAAGGTTCACAAAGTATTATGCAAATATTTTCTCATATTAGCTTCATAACAACCCTGTAAATTTGGTGCTAATAGTATCACTGATTTACAGACAAGGAAAATGAGGCTATGATATGTTAAGTGACTTGTCCATGGTCACATAGCTTATATGTTTCTGAGACCAGATTTAAACATAGCACTTACTGACTTCAGGTCCAGCTCTCTATAGACTGAGTCAATTGTTGTCTGTATAAACTTGAAAAAGTAAATCAATTAGGAAAAATGCCCTATTTGATATGAACTTCTGTGTAAATGGAAAAAAATCTGGGAAAAATTAGGACTAGAATATTATTTTACATTATATTCCAACAAAGAAAACCAAAAGTGATTTGTCACCTGAATATAAAAGATTATACCATAAAATATTAGAAGTGAAGTAGATCATAATATTTCACACCAATGAGTAGACATTTGAATTCTCAAACAAAAACATGGATATAGTCCTTTACAAGAAACAAATAGTTTTTGATTACACAAAACTGGAAAGCTTTTGTACAACTAAATTAATGTATCAGTCATAAGAAAGGGAACAGTTGGATGAAGAAAAAAAAATAAACTGTATATAATTTCCAAGATAAATGTTTGGTACTCAAAAGATATATATATATATATATATATATATATATATATATATATATATATATATATATGTATTAGATATATTAAAAGAAAAAAACATTTCACAATGGACAATTGGTCAAATGACCTAACCTGAAAATTTGTAGTCATAGCAAAAGTTGAGAAGAGTCAATGTGAGATGGAGTCATCAAAACACGGGAACAACAATGCATTGTACAGGAATGGTAGAATTAAAAATCTTAAAAAGAAACAAGACAGGGGCAACTGGATGGTGCAGTGGATAAAGCACTGGCCCTGGATTCAGGAGGACCTCAGTTCAAATCTGGCCTCAGACACTTGACACTTACCAGCTGTCTGACCCTGGGAAAGTCACATAACCCTCAAAACAAAATAAAAAAAAAACATAAACAAAAAAACCTCCTAAACTGATTAAATTTCTTTAAAAAAAGAAATAAGAAAATGATATCCTTATAGACTCATATTTTCATGTGAAAATAGACATATTTTTAAAACATCCTAGAAACTATGTAGTTCCCTTTCATTTTATAAATAAGGAAACTGAGGTCCAGAGCTATTAAATGATATGTAATATGATACAGATTGTTTTTAATTATAAAAGTATTTTATTATTTTCTAGTTACATGTAGAGATAGTTTTTAACATTTGTTTTTATAAGATTTGTAGTGTCAAATTTTTCTCCCTCCCTCCCCTCCCCTCCCCAAGACAGCAAGTAATCTGATATAGGTTTTATATATATATATATATATATATATATATATACAATCACATTAAACATATTTCTGCATTAGTCATGTTGTGAAAGAAGAATCAGACAAAAAGGGGGAAAAAAGTATAAACAGTATGATTCAATTTGTATCCAGATTCCATGATTCTTTTTTCTGGATGTGGAGAGCATTTTCCATCATGAGGCCTTTGGAATTATTTTGAATAATTGTATTTTCGAGAAGAGTTAAGTCTATCAGGGTTGTTCATCACACAGTGTTGTTGATACTGGATACAATGTTCTCCTGGTTCTGCTCATTTCAAACAGCATCAATTCATGTAAGTCTTTCCGTACAAGCTATACATATGCAGCCATGCATAACATCTCCACATTAATCAGGTTGTTGAAGAAAACAGCATAGCTTTAGAAAGAGGAACTAACAAAAATTATTATGCTTCAATCATATACCATCAGTTCTTTCTTTGAAGATGAATAGTGTATTTCATAAGTCCTTCTGATAGCATCCTGCTCATCATTTTTTCATTTACTATTGCTAACTGTATTGCCATCTATCATATTCCCTCCCATTGATATTTACTCTATTTTCTATCTTCTTTCACCTTATCCTTCCTCAAAAGAGTTTTGCTTTTTACTGCCCCCTCCTTCAATCTGGCCTCTCTTCCTTCACCTTTCCCCCCTTTTTCCCCTTCCATTCCCACTTTCCAGCAGAGCAATATATGTTACTATACCCAGTTGAATGTGTAGGTTATTCCCTCTCTGAGGCAATTCCGAACAGAGTAAAGCTCACTCACTCCCCTGATTCTTCCCCATCTTCTTGTGCACTCCATAAGCTTTTTTTAGCTTCTTTTATGTGAGCTGCTTTACCCCATTCCACCTCTCCCTTTGCCTTTCTTCCACTTCATTCCTCTTACCCATTAACTTTATTGTAAAATGTCATAATGGGTCAGCTAGGTGACACAGTGGACAAAACACCAGCTCTGGACACAGGAGGTCCCAAGCCCATATCCTTCCTGCCCCACAAAAAAGGATAAAGAAAAAAAATGCTTTACAGATATCACTGCTTCATAAGCAATTCACACCTGTGCCCTCTGTCTAATTATATTCCTTTCAGATAACCTAACACTGAGAAAGTTCTTATGAGTTAGACATATTATCTTCCAATGTAGGAATGTAAACAGTTTAACCTTTTTTAACATCCCTCATAATTTTTCCTGTTTTCCTAATTATGAGTCTCTAGGGTATAAAGGGATAAAATTCTAGCTAGTGTGTCTAAAATATCTAATGAGTAGTTACCAATAAATTATAAGTTTTAGCAAAAGTTTAGACTTTTAAGCATTTATAAGGGAGAATAAGAATTTGGTGAAGAGAGAGAAAGAGGTCTAGATTCAGTTGTCTATCTCAGGGAGCCCACATTTCTGCTCTACTCTCCATGAGAGTCCTGACAAAAGAGAGAGAACCACCCCTTCTTCATCCCACAAGCCGCCTGTGAAACTGGGAACATCCCGTCCACACACACATACATCTGCAGGCTAATTGGCTGGTAGCTTTGATAGACAGTACCCATGAGCAAATGTCACTTCCTGATGCCAAAGAAAAGCCCATGGCTTGCCCTCAGATGCCTTCCCCTCATGACAGAACTTTACTACAGTAACTCTCCAGCAGGTGACATCACTCCAATCATTACAAGGGTCTTGTATTTGAAAGTCAAATTTTTTATTCAGTTCAGTTCTTTTCATCACAAATACCTGAAAGTCCTCTTTTTCACTGAAGTCCCATCTTTTCCCAGTATTACTGGGTAGGTGATTCTTGGTTGTAACCCCAGTTCTTTTGACCTCCAGAATATGACATTTCATGCCCTCTCATCCTTTAATGTAGAAACTGCTAAATCTTGTGTTATGCTGACTGAAGCTCCACAGTATTTGAATTCCTTCTTTCTAGCTGCTTACAATATTTTCTCCTTGACCTGAGATCTCTGAAATTTGGTTATAATATTCCCAGGAATTTTCATTTTGGCATCTCTTTCAGGAGGTTTTTGACATATTCTTTCAATATCGTTTTACCTTCTGCTTCTAGAATATCAGGGCAATTTCCCCAGACAATTTCTTGGAAGATGATGTCTAAGCTCTTTTTCTTTTGGTCATGGATTTCTGGTTGTCCAATAATTTTCACATTATCTCTCCTAGATCTATTTTCCAGGTCAGCTGTTTTTATAAGGCAATATTTCTTATTGCCCTCTATTGTTTTTATTCATTTGGATTTGCTTTTTGTATCTTGATTTCTCATAGTCATTAGTTCTATTTGCCCTATCCTAATTTTTAAGCAATTATTTTATTCAGAGAACTTTTGCACCTCCTTTTCCATTTGGCCAATTTGGCTTTTCAAGCTTTTGACTTTTTTTCATGACCCTCTTGCATCACTTTCATTTCTCTTTCCATTTTTTCCTCTACTTCTCTTACTTTTCCCTCTACCTCTCTTACTTTGTCTTCAAAGTCTTTTTTGACCACTTCCCTGGCCTGTAACCAATTCATATTTTTCTTGGAAGCTTGGAGTGTAGTGACTTTCACATTATTATCTTCTTCTGAGCATGTTTTTGATCAACCTTGTCACCAACAGAACTTTTGATGGTCTGATGCTTACTTTGCCTGCTCATCTTGACTGCCTATTTCTTGGCTTTTAACTCCTACTTAATGTGGAACAGTACTTCCAGGAGGGACTATCCTAAGCTACAGGGGTTCCAGGTGTTATGATTTAAGGAAAGTCTCATTCTTAGTCCACCTGGCCTGTGAGTAACCTCATGCCTGCTTCCTCTTTAACCCAGAACCAGAAATATGATTGAATTCTGATTCTCTGTGCTTAGCAAGCTTCGCGTGCCTGTGCCTCTCCCACATTGGGCCTGTGCCACTCAAGTCCACTTCCTGGATAATGTGCTCCACCTCTGCTCCCTCAGAGACCCCCATTATTTCCCCCTGGAACCCCTCACTGGTCTGTGGGCTGAGATTCATAAGAAGCCATTGACACTGAAAATTCCAAGGCTCTGAAGGCACACCCTTCCTGGGGCTGGGTCAGCTACTCTTTCACACTGGTATAAAAAGACCCCTCCTGCTGAACTTCTAAACCATTTTTGGCTGGAAAACTATCTCACTCTGTTCTTTCGTGAGTTGTACTGATGCAGAAATTGTCCTATGGCATTTTTGGAGTTATGTGGATAGATCTGTTGGTGCTCCAAGAATCAAAGCCTTTCCTCCACCATCTTGACTCAGCACTTTTGTTTTTAATCTCAATCACTGTTACTTCTTCTTTTTTTTTTAAATCACTGTTACTTCTAAGAAATAAGTATAGACTCTCCCACCCTTCTTCTTATAGAGGTCTTAAAGTAAGTACATTCAGAAAAATATTGAAAAATAAGATAAATAAAATTTGGTGTTTTCTGCATGTCTGTGCTTTCCCTCAGATAAGTAATAATCCAGTGTACTCTGAAGTAAAGTTGTAATGTACTAGGCCACTAGTGAATAATTCCTGATGGTAATGTTGTCACAGTTTTAATAAAGGTATTTAGACAATGTGAAATTTAAAGCATGAAGTTTCCTGTTACAAAATTTCTCCTTATAAATTGTGACAATTTAGTTTATATTTTATAAATAAAGAGCCATTTCCAAAAAGTTACTCCTGACCCCCCAAAAATGTTTCTTCCACTTTAATTCTAGTATGACAAACAATATCTCTCAAAATACTACTTGGACATGTAATGTATTAGGCTCCAAATTATTCAAAAATGTTCTTTAACATGCTTTCAGAAATGGAGTCATGTTATTTGATTTTGCGTTATTACAAATATCTAGTGATAAATCAAAACTGATTTAGTTGTATAAACAACAGTTAACAATTATTTATTGAGCACATCTTATATATACCCTAATAACTCAAGTTGGGGGAGGAGGCTGATGCAAAAGTGTTAAAATACCCAATTCTTTTCATGTAATCCAGTCTTGTCAAAATGGTACATATATAGACAGTATATATTTCTAACATACTATTCATCTCCTTATAATTCCATAAATGTCTGTTATAAATGTTGCCAACTTTTCACACTTTACATTCCATTTGAATTGTTTTGACTTCACAAGTACATATAATTTGCAACAAATGATACATATGCAAAGAGAGATGTACAAGTCAAGTATGATCATTTCCCCCTTAAAAGTAAATATTTTATATATTAAAAACTGATTTTCCTATGATACCTATGAGTATTCAAATATGAAAAGGATTAATTACTTTACTTTCATAGAGAACTCTAAGTGTGGAAACTCTAACCATCCTGATGTCTCAGTTCATGTGCAACTTACTACATACATTCTTGAGAATTATCAGAATTACATAGGATTTAAATATGTCTAGTGTCATAGAGTTAGTAAGACTCAGAGGTAAGCTCTGGATCCATGTATTTCTGACTTTAAACCTGGCATTCTGTTTGTTCTCTTATATTGCTTCAACAAATCTAGGGATGCTCAGAATGGCATTTTTTGATAAGGAATAAATTGGTGAATTATTTATATAGGCCTATGTAAATGAATCCATTTCAATGGCAAATAATTGTTGGAGTTAGTGTGGGATGATGAAATGTTCTAGAAATGAAGTCAGAGGACTTGGGCTCAAATTCTGAGTGGACTAATTATTTCAAATGAGACCCTAGGCAACTCACTTAATTTTTCTAGGCCTTAGTTTTTTTCATCTTAAAACAATATGATTGACCTCTAAGATCTACTCCAGTTATAAATCTATGATTCTATCAGTGGAGAAAAATGCTCATTTTCATAATTCACCAAAGAATATAATCAAATAGGGATTTTCATATACATAAAAGAAAAAATTATAGCAAATCAATATCTTTCAATAAAACATAAATAAATAAATCTTTTTTGTAACATCCCTAAATGATGTTGGGAAGCAAAATGTAAATACTTAAGGAAGGAATTAGCCCACATTCTGGAAGACAAATGTTAATACCTTAATGGAATAAGTGTTTTTTTTTTTTCTGTTCATCTTTAAAAACAAACAAAAAAGGGGGCAACTTGGTGGCACAGTGGATAAAGCCCTGGCTGCGGATTCAGTAGGACCTGAGTTAAAATCCAGCCTCAGATGCTCGACTAGCTGTGTGACCCTGGGCAAGTCACTTAACCCTCATTGCCCTGCAAAAAATAAAAAACAAAAACAAAACAAACAAAAAAAACAATATATTTTTCCTTCAAACAATTTTTCCTTCACATTGATATTTCAATGGAGGCTTATGTCACCTCCATTTAAACATTTTCAAGTCACTTGAACCTAAGAAGTTCTATAATTCCAATGATACCTAGCATCCTGAGTTTGTGTTCACTAGGAGAGATCATAAAACAACCCCCAAGCTTCCCAAAATCCCTTTTGTAACATTTTTTTGTTTGAATGTATAGGAAAGGTGACTGGCTCAACATTTTGAAAAACTTTTGTTGCAGAATAACTAATAAAGAGTCATAAGGAGATATAGTTGCTATAGATTAATATATGAAACCGGAGTTTGTGTGTGACAGGCCACCTTGCTGAAATGCATACTAGGATTTCCCACTGTACATCTGTCTCATGGAGTGAGACAGATTATTCATTATTTTCATTCTCCTCTCTTCCTTTGCATATGTTAGTTTGTTCCAGAGCTGTCTCTGAAAAAATGTATTATGAATTTTACTGGATTTAGAGTCAAAATACCTGGATTACTTCCATCACTACTGCTTAATTTGTCTAACTGGACATTTTGCTTTCATCATATATAAAATCAACAATTATATCAGATCACAAGCTCATATAAGTAGAGCTGGAAGGGATTTTAGGTATCATTTATTAATTTCTCATTTTAAAATGAGGAAACTAGGAATAAGAGTAGTTAAATGACTTCCCTATGGTCATATATGCAAGCAAGTAACAGAGTTTGAGTTTGAACTCTAAACCCACTAATATTTCAGCTTCTTCATTCTGCCAACAACCTTCTAGCTTCAAAACTATGATATATGATGCTATAGTTTTATTCTTTTGTAATGCAGCCTAAGATTGAATTAACTTTTTGTAGGGTGGGTCATGCTTGTTCCAAGCTCTAAAGGTAGCTATGGAAGTCATAATTGTTGTTGTTGTTTGTCTTTCTTTCTTGTAGAGGAGGTGATGTCATGACTTGCAGTGAATTATATTTAAGTGAGGGAGGGCTGTGCAAGGTCACCAACCTCACTCTCTCCTCCAGAGTCATCTGGGTCCAGTGGCAATATACCCATCAGGATAACTGGAGATGGCCCTGGATTTTTAAGGCTATTAGGGTTAAGTGACTTGCCCAGAACACACAGATACTAAGTGTCTTAGGTGAGATTTGAACTCAGGTCCTCCCCAACTTCAGGGCCAGTTCACTATTGTACCACATAGTTGCTCCTGGAAGTCATGGAAAAGACACAATAGATCTGGAGTTAAAAGACCTAAGTTTGAATCTCAACTCTGTTGCTTACTAAACCGCTAACCTTGTTCCAAGTCATTTAACAAAACATCTGGCCCCCAATTTCTTCCTATGCAAAAGGATAGGAGAAGTAATGTGTAACAGAGGCTAGAGAGCTGGCCTCAGAATCAGAGAGGCAGATATAATCCAGCCTCTGATACTTACTGCCTTGGTGATTATGCACTGAAGAGTAACTTTGACCTCTCAACAACCCAGGCAAGTCTTAGAGAGTTAAATTGATGTGTAGGTGCCAATAAGCATTGACTCAGAGAGCCCATGTAGGGAAGTCATGTCTGTCCAAAAATGAAATAAGTTAAAATCTTAGATAAATAGATAGATACAAACATACATAGATATATACATACATACATACATAGACAGATGATAGATGATAGTTTAAAAATGAGATGAACAGAGATAGATGATAGATAATAGATGGCCTCTAATAACCTTTCCTGATCTAAATATTGTGATCTTCCATCAATAATCAATTAAAGTATGAACAATTAAAATTTAGTGATTGAAATAAGGGATGAAGAAGGAATTTTCTTTCCTCCATTAATGCATAAAACATTCATTCTTATTCATTGACCATATATTATTTTTAAAGAAATTTTATTAAGTATTTTATTTAATATTTTCACAAATATTATTTTAATTAGAGGGTATATGCTATTATTCTAAAAGAACTTCATTGCCATCTTTATTTTATAACTTTGTTATGTATAATAATTTATCATAATCTTATTTGAACATCAACTTTTATAGGTTTTGAGCTTACTAATCAGTTTTTCCAAAGATTAAAAATTCTTTTTGACTCATGATGTAAAAACCAAGATAATTTTAGCAAATTTAAAAAATAGCAAAAGATTATTATTTTTTAACTGAGAAACTCAGCACATGTAGGCAAGTCTAGAGTTGCTAGCACCCATATAAAATATGCATATCTCATTAAAATTCATGAATAGCTTGCTATTGCCACTGTATATCTAAGGCAAGAAAACGTAATTATTAGTTCTCCTAGAATAGCATTTACAAATTACTGTTATTTTGGAATAAGCCTATAGCTGAAAGGATTATGGGCTATGTCAATTTTCCTTATTACAGGTGAAGCATGGTTTCCCTGGGTTTCTTTGCAGACCCATTAGAGATATTCTGAATCGTCTCTTTATCTCATATTTAGGCAAAACGTGTTACTGTGCAAAATTTGAAAATAAAATTGGGTCCTCTTTTCTTCAGTGCCTAAGTTATTTCTTACTAGTAATTGACAAGATTACAGAGTCTTTTTAACACTTCCAAAATGTCATTCTAACTGGTGCTAACAAGGAGTTGGGACCTAGAGAGTAGTAACTGACTACTCTTGAGCAATGTGCCTGAAAAAGCATAGAGTACCTGTGGCCTGATCACTCAGGCCACAAACTCATCCCCACAGGGAGTATTTGTCCTGTGATTCACACAGGCCTCACCTAATTTAGAAAATTGATGAAGTTCTTTCTTTTGTGATAATGGTCTCTACTTTTCTGGGCCCTAAATCCGACTCTATGGTATTTTTTCCCCCAAAGGCAAAGTATGGGCAATATTTTCTACAAGTAAGAAAGTATAAAGAATTCAGTAGGTCTGACCCATATGACTTTTTCAAAAATCTTTAGTGCCTTCTAATACCCTAGGATAAAATACCCCTCAGCTCCTAGGATAAAAAACATTTCTCAGCCTGGCTTCTGAGGATTTCAACATTATGTCTTCATCTACCATTCTAGCTTCATCTCATATCACTCCCTTTTACATATTCTATGATCCAGTAAAGTTAACTAGTAACTGTTCCCCCAACTGAATAGTTAATTTCCCATTGCTACACACATGAACACTTCATGCCCTCTGCCTAGCATATAACTATTCTTCTTCATTTTGTTGGATACATATCTTTCTTCAAGGCTCAGCTTAAATGTCACTTCCTCTCTGAAGCCTTCCTTGTTTCCCACAGTTGTTAATTTACTCTCCTGCCTCAAATGTATTTTTTTATTTTTATCTTCATATATGCTTTATATTGTAAAGGCTAAAATTCTAGCTATACTGTCTAAAATATCTAATGAGTGGTCGCTAATAAATTATAAGCTTTATCAAGAGTTAGACTTTTAAGCTTTTATTAAGGAGAATAATAATTTTGTAAAGAGAAAGAGAAAGGCCTAGATTCCTCTATCTATTAAAGGGAGAGACCATTCCTAGCTCTGCTCTCTGCCAGAGTCCACAGGAAAGAGAGTCAGATCGCCAGCCTCCCCCTTCTTCCTCCCACAAGCAAATGTCACTTCCTGACACCAAAGAAAAAATGCATGGTCTTGCCCTCAGAGAGTTTCACCTCATGGCAGTAAGTCTCCAGCAGGTGGTGTCATTCCAATCATTACAATATATGGAGGATATTTAAAGATTTGTGGAAAGGAAATATATAATATATATATATATATATATATATATATATATATATATTGTCTCTGTATCCCTGGTAGCTATCATGGAATCTAACACAGGAGGAACTTAAATGCCTCGCTTTGAATTCAATAGTAGCATTCTGTGACTAGGTGAGAAACAGTAAAAGAAGGGGAAGGTGATCCCAGAAATGGATGAAGCTGAAACAACTTTCCTTCAGAGGATAGAAACAAATTTACTTTGGGAGGCAAGTGTGTGAATGTGCAGGCACATAACATATACATATCTTCATGTTACATATTTGCAATTAGGTTTGCACTTCATAGATCTATTCCAATTGCACAGTGAAGAGAAGGTCTTTCTTGCCAGTTCTATTTTCTGAGTTTCAAGAGAATTTGGTGGAACCACCTCAGTATGAAAGATATCCTAGCATGGACAAAGAAGGGCTATAAGGATGAAAATGTTTGGACAAGTGGAAGCATGATCTGGAAAAGCTTAAAAACAAAACAAAACAAAACAAAACAAAAACAAATTATCTCTCCTGGATCTATTTTCCAGGTCAACTGTTTTTCCAAGGAGATATTTCACATCACCCTCTATTTTTTCATTCATTTGAATTTGCTTTATTGTTTCTTGATTTCCCCCGGAAGTTATTAGCTTCCATTTGCTCAGTACTATTTTTTTTTTGACTGGGGAATGTGGGTTGAGTGACTTGCCCAGGGTCACACAGCTAGGAAGTATCAAGTGGCTGAGGCCGGATTTGAATATAGGTCCTGCTGAATTCAGGACCATTGCTTTATCCACTGCACCACCTAGCTGCCCCCTCAATCCTAATTCTTAAGCAATTATTTTCTTCAGAGAGCTTTTCAATTTGGCTTTTCAAGGTGTTGATTTTTTATGACTTTCCTATATCACTCTCATTTTTGTTTCTTTTTTTTCCTCTACTTCTCTTACTTTATCTTCAAGTCCTTTGAGAGAGCTTCTATGGGCTGGGACCAAATCATATTTTTCTTGGAAGCTTTGGATGTAGAAGCTTTGACTTTGTTATCTTCTTCTGAGGTTCTATATTGATCTTCCCTGTCACCAAAGAAAATTTCAATGGCTGCATCTTTCTCTGTCTGCTCATCTTGCCTGTCTTTACCTTGACTTTTAACTCCTTCTTAAAGTGGGGCACTGCTTCCAGGATGCACTGTCCAAAGCTTCAGGTGCTCCAAGCTGGTATGATTTAAGGAGAGGCTAGTTCTCCACTCTCCTGGCCTGTGCTCTGGTCTATAAATAGCCCCAGGCTTGCTTGCTCTTTAACCTGGAAACAGAATTCTTTTTCACTATGGTTGTTACTTTTGTGTAGGCCTCCACCCCTCCCACACCTGGGACCACCACTCAAGACTGCTTCCTGGTTCTGAGCATGGGAAAAACCAGAGAATTTCACCTCAGTGCCAGTAGAGACCCCTGCAATCTCCCTCTGGCCAACCACTCAACACTCTCACCTCACCATGAGCTGAGTTCCAGAAGTAGCCACCACTGTAGCCTATTCAGAGGCTCCAGAAGTCTCTTTCTCAGGTGCAACCTGTGGCTGGATCTGTGTTGGTTCAGCCCAGGTCTTGGCTCCAGTCCCAGCCCCATATAACAGACCTTTCCTGCTGACCTTCTAAGCCATATTTGGCTGGAAAATTATCTCAGCCCATCCTTTGGTGGGTTCCACTTCTCCGGAAATTGTCTTATGGCATTATTTGGAAGGTTTTGTCATGATCATGTGGGGAGTTCTGAGAGGTTACTGCCTTTCCTCTGCCATATTCAAAAACACAAAAATAAAAACAAAAGAAAACCCCTCTAGTTTATCTGCATTCCATAGCTTCCCCCTCAACTTCCTTGTCATTGAACTTGAACATAGAGGAGATGTTGACAATCCCTCTCCATCTTGGTACCAGAGAAGTCTAAAAGAAAGGTACACTATGTTTGGTGCCTTTCTGCTTTCCCTGAATGAAAGGAATCTCATAGCAATAATGAAGCACTTATTATGTGCCAGGCTCAGGGATCAGCACTGAAAATACAAAAAGATCAAGCAACAGATTTCCTCTCATGTTCTTATTGAGGGAGACATCACATAAAAGATAGCATAACTCCCACATAGACATAAAACAGTAGAAATCCTAATGGTTCAGAATTTGGAATGTCTGTCAAGGGCCAGTGGTCCTTGAAAGTATCTATCAGTAGGTGAGATTTTAGTGCAAGGGTTCTGCAGGGAATAGAAGCTATTAATACCTGGAGTACCTAGGGCAGATAGCAAGACATGGTAATCCTTCATCTCTCTAAAATGCATAGCATTCATTCATGCAATAGGAGCCTGGATTTTTTAAGGAGCCTGTAATTCCTGGCCAAGAAAGGGTTCAAAGGGGAAAAGGAAGTGGTGAGGGAACACATCTAGTAGTGTTCAGACAAAAACTAGGGGGAGAGACAATGGGGAAAATGGTGTTGATGAGAAGGAAAAAAAATATATGGCATGTTTTTATTCTTTCTTTCCCTTTCTCCTGAAAACGGCATGTTTTCATTCTTAAGGATATTTGTTAAGGGCTTTACTATTACCATTACAAATTACAGGAGAATATACAGAAGTGATACAAAAGTAAATTAATGGGGGAAAGTATGAATTTATAGAATTTATAGAAATTATATGAGTCAATTTTGGCCCTTTAAGTAAAAATATTGAAAATTAAATTTTATTATTTTTAGTTCTTCACTTCTTTTTCCTGAGCCCCTTTTGATGTTGGATGATACAGAACCAGTCTGACAGAGAGTCCCCCATAATCCAAGGCCTGTTTGCTAATTAATTTATTAATTTCTTGCTGACAGCCTTAGATACTTTCCTGAAGCCATTGCCTCAAATATTTTTCTTTCTTCACAAGTTGCCAAATCAAATAATATTCCTTAACTGTCAATCGCTCAGCAAATATCTTCATTTCCATTTTTTTTCACTGAAGAAATCAAAGCCATTTATTATCAGGCTCAGAATCCCTTATACCCACCCCATTTTTCATCTTTATTTACTGTCTGAGGAAGTTTGCCTCATGCCCTTTTGATAGGCAGGACCTTCATCCATTCCCTCTTACCACTTTAGGGCTACCTTATCTTTGTTTCTGTACTTTAAACATCCACTACTTTGGCACTTTTTCTTACATCAGAAAACATCTTTAAGAATTCCCCTAACTTAGAAAATATATAAAATCTACCTTCAACTTTATCACATCCATGAAAAGTTAAACCTCTCTGATATTCCATGGCAAACTCTTTGAGAAAGAGGAATCAAGGCATATTCTTTGGACATGGCCAATGTGGGTATTTATTTTTCTTGACTTTGCATATTTGTTACATTTTTCCTCTGAGGGAAAGTTAGGTGGGAGAAGAGTATACACACACAAGTACATACAAAAAATGTGTATGTATGTATACTCTCCCCACCTAACTTTATATATATGTGTGTGTGTGTGTGTGTGTGTGTGTGTGTGTGTGTGTGTGTGTAGATTTCTGTTTTACCTTGTGATATATAGAGGAGTTAGAAAAAATATTTCCCCTTCCTTTTTTTGAAGAGGTGGGGTCCTATGGATATGAAATCTTAAATGTACCACCATATGAGGTAGATGAGTTGATTTTGGTGATTTTGTTTTTGAAATTGAGTTGGATGAACATGGAGAAGGGATTTATTTGGAAAATTTTAAATTTGTAAAAACAAAAGGAAGAGATAAAACAAACAAAAAGTAGCATGTGCTCTTAAAAGCATGAGAGACCGCTGTTATGTTACCTGAATGTCAAACTTGTACCTAGGGAAATTTTAATGATCTAGAAGACCCCCAAGGTTTTGGCTGCATCATTTATACAAAGTTTATTGAAAGAAATGAGCAAGATATATACAGGTTGAAATGTGTATGGGGAGTGATGGAAGAAGTACCCACAGCAATGAAATCACAGATCCACAAAAAAAAGAAACATTAGCGATATAAAACATAAGCAATTCTCTAGGGCAGCTAGGTGGCACAGTGGATAAAGCACTGACCTTGGATTCAGGAGTACCTGAGTTCGAATCCAGCCTCAGACACTTGACAGTTACTAGCTGTGTGACCCTGGGCAAGTCACTTAACCTTCACTGCCCTGCAAAAAAAAATAAATAAACAAATAAACAAAAAAAAATAAGCAATTCTCATGTGGGGATGGATTTAATTGATCAAATTGATCATGAGGCATCCTAAAGAATTACAAGACTCAGTGACTCAGTTTCCCAAGTTTTCTTAAAAGACTGTGATGACCACAGTGAAACAATGAGGAGAAAAGTGTCTCAAATAGGGAGAGGAAAAATAGTTTTATTTACAGTGAGAAAAGTAGGTTATCTCTAAATTAACTTAATCTCTTCCTTTGGAAGGTTCATATCCTATTTTGGAATTATTGGGGTCCTAAAACATCCCCCAAGGAGGGTACCTTTTCCCCTTGGGTTGTGTTTTGAAGGTTTAAAGATTATAAGGTGAACTTAAGGACACATTTGGTCTTTCTGTTCATGTTCATAAAGACATGCTTAAACTTGTCAGAGCCCAAGGGTCTTTCTGTTTAGGATCTTTATATTAAAGTCTGGTTTCTAGGTACAGTTTCTTTTTCCTGTCATCCAGGAATATTAATGGCTATTAATGGTTAATGGTCCCTAGTTACTGTCTCCTTAGGCTTCTGTTAATAGTGTTGCGTGATTGGGACTCAAACTCTCTGGTTTCTATGCTGTTGATAAAATCTCAAACCTTAGTTTCTCTGTTAACCCTTTTATTTACTATTGATCAAGTCTTATGTTATCTGTTAATCCTCTGTCAATTCCAAAATTAGGAAATTAAAAAATAAAACCTTCATTAGCTGTTACTATATAAGTCTGAGAATGGGAATTTATTCTATTCTATACCAAAAGTTATCTCCTCATTTACTGTGAAGTTAAGGGCAAATGAAATCCACTAACCCAGTAAGAAAGTAATCTCAAGTCTAGAATGGGAGCAAAGGAAATTGAAAATTCACCACCAAATAATTTGATAAGCTCCGACTCTTTTTGTATTCTATTTGATTAAGCTCAAATATTCACCTCCTTTTAGTAATATGTTTATGCTCTTGTAGGATAGAGATATCAGCTGTAGGAAATGAACATGAACATGACTAGGAAAATGGTAGTCAGTAATGGGATTAGAACCAATGCCAATAATGTTGTTACAGGGTTAGAACTATTAAAGTTTAACCTGGGGGGCAGCTAGGTGGCACAATGGATAAAGCACTGGCCCTGGATTCAGGAGGACCTGAGATTAAATCCGGCCTCAGACACTCAACACTACCTGTGTGACCCTGAGCAAGTCACATAACCCTCATTGCACCCCCCCCAAAACAAAATTTAACCTGGCCAGCTGACAGGTGTCTTCTCCTTGAGACACACCATGAAGTAAGAGAGATATGCCCATTAGGCTGCTGCCTGAGTGGTGTGAGGAGGATTGAGATGGCTCAAGAGACCAGAGCTGTCTTTCACCCAACTTCCCCCAGTCACAACCAGTGGGGGATAGTCCTCCCTCAGGTCATCACTCCCAATAAGAGAACTTTCCACAGTCAGATGATCACCGCATTAGTCCCTCCACCATCTGTCCTCTATAAAAGTATTTTCCTCTCTCCTGCTCGAGGAGATAGTTATCTCAGGGTACCAGACTCTGTGCCATGTTATCTCCCCTTGGGACTTGTCTCAAGGTTTAACCTTCTCTAGTGCCCAAATAAAATGTTATTTTATTATAATGAATTTGTGCGTGAGAGGGTATAATATTTTAAAGAGGAATTCCTAAGGACCCCAAACTCCCCATCAATTTACCCCATAATAGTATCACGGGTGGCCAGAAACAAACAAACAGCAACAACAACAACCACCAAAACGCCAAAAATAAAACAGTTACCACTAGATTAGGCTCTTGAAAACACCCCTCTTTCGAAGAACTACTTGCCCGCACAATCCAATCTTAATTTTAGTAAAAGGTTTTATTATTTGGCACACAGAGGCATGGCTTGGAGAAGAAGAAGCCTAAACTTTGACTCCCTGGGAGGTACAGGTTTATGGCATGTTCCTTAATAAGATAGCACATACAGCTATAGCTGGGAGAAGAGGAACTTCAACTCCTAGAGAGGCTTAATTAGACAGCCATAGAGATATGGCTGGGAGAAAAAGCCTAACTTCAATTCCCTGAACAAAGGAGAAGATCACAATTTTATATAGTCAGGAAGGGGGTGAGGGTAGAGATCTAAGCCTGAAAAGTTACAGCAGTTTGAAAATAATGATGTTAGCTATTTGTATATATGAATAACAATTATTCCTCATTTCTAACTTGAGATTATTGTCACTACCTGGTACTAATCACATAGCAAACACGACTGGCTCCCAACTAAGGACATGTTGTAAATTCAAGGAGCCCAGTTTTCTGGGTGGCTGCTCCATTATCTGTTTGACCAACCACTTCCTGGTTAATCAACTACTTTGCTTCTCCAAGGAAAGAATAATATTTAACTGACGCCAACAAACTGATCAATCGCATTTCTCCATGTTCATAGTGTCCCACTCAGCTCCAGAGCATCCCTACCTGGATTCTGGCCTTTCAGGCTACTACTACAAAACAAAAGAAAATAAAAAACCCTTTTTATAGGAGGAAATGGGTGAGGCTGTTGAGCTCCTTATGAATTCCTCTTTAAAGAATTATACTCTCTCACACAGAAAACCAATTAGAATAAAATAATATTTTCTTTGGGCTCTAGAAAAAGGAAACCTTGAGACAAGTCTCAAGGGGAGGTATATCCAAAGAAGTGGTTCTCTGAGATATCTCCTTAAGCAGAAGAAAGGCAAATACTTTTGTATGGAAGACTGATGGTGGAGGGACCATATGGGGGTTATCATCTGATTGTGGAAAGTTGCCTTATTAGGGGTGATCACCTGAGGGTAGGACATCACCCACAAGTGGTGACTAGGGGAAGTTGGGCAAGAGGAAGCTCCAATCACTTGAGCTATCTCTTTGCCCCTGGTACCCAGGCCTAAGGGCTTATCTCTCTAAGGAGTGGGGGAGACTGGAATGAAGGGTGGTGTTCCTGGAGTTAACTCAGTCCAGTTCCAGCTGTGGCTTATCTCTTTACCTGTGTCTGTCCTTTGGTTTAGCTTCTCCCAGAAAACTTCTGAGGTACCCCAGGCCCATAACACCCTTGATGAGTCTAAAATTTCTCAAAAATCTATTTATCCAAACAAACCACACATGTTTTCCTAAGCAAAAAGAACCAATTATATGTTAGATTTCACAACTCAGCTGTACTCTCTCCTAATTTGTTTCTAATGAAGAATGAATCATTTATCCATGTCTTAATATTAGCAGGATTCATTACTACCCAAAATGTTTTCCCTCTTCACAAGTAGTATTCCTTCCTGCCCATAATGGTTGCTTGTGAAATTCTAATAAACCACATAATTTTAGTTCTGTAGGTAATGATTAGTATTGCTAATCTCCAGCATATCTATTGTTCAAAGAACAAACACTGAAATCTCTAATAAGCTTAATTTGGAGCATAGAAATTTATGTTTCAAAACATAAAAATCAAATATTTAAATTTTCAATAAAATAGGGATAGAATCAGATTAATTGGAAAACTTAGAAATCTTACTTAACAATACTGCGAATATTTCTCATTGTCTCTCGCCAAGTGCTAGTGAAGTGGGGTGCGGGTTTAATGGATCAAATTGATCATGAGGTATCCCAAAGAATGATAAAACTCAGTGACTTAATTCCCTAAGTTTTATTAGAATTCTGTGAGGCCACAGGGAGAATCACCCAAAGGTGTCTCAAATAGGGAGAGGAAAAATGGTTATATTTATAATGAGAAAAGTAGCTTATCTCTTCATTAGCTTTATCTCCTCCTTAGGGAGGTTCATCTCCAATTTTGGATTTCCTGGTGTTCTAAGAGGTCCTCCAAGGCAGGTACCTTTTTCTCTAGAGGGTGTGTTTTGGGGGTTTAAAGGTCATAATGTGAACCTAAGGTCACATTTGGTGTTCATAAGGACATGCTTAAATTTGTCAGAGCCCAAGAGTCTCTCTGTTTGGAATATCTCTTTACTTTAAGATCTGGTTTCTAGGCACAGTTTCTGTTTCCTGTCATCTAGGGATATTAATGGCTATTGATGGTTAATGGTCCCTGGTTTCTGTCTTCTTAGACTTCTGTTAGTGTTGGGTTGTAGGGACTCGACCTTCTGGTTACTGTACTATTGATAAAATCTCAAACCTTAGTTTCTCTGTAAACCCTTTTAGTTACAATTGATCAAGTCTTAGGTTATCTGTTAACCCTTTTTAACCTCCTCTATCACTAGTACATTGCATTATGATAGGCATTCATAAAGATTTAACGAATGTCATTTATTGTATGCATATTGATAAGTTACATACAGATAGATGATATATGTGACATGGGGTTTAGGACATGTCAGGGAATCAAGGTACTATTAAAGTTTAATCTGGCCAACTAGATATCAGGAAGGACACACCTGAGAAAACTGTATAGCAGGAAAGTCCATTAGCTGTCGGACAGGCCAGCAAGAGAGATAATTCCAAAAGTCAGGATCACCACCCCTCATTCAAGTTTTTCCCACCCTACCCCAAAAAGGAACTTTCCATTATCAGGTGGTCACTCCATCTATCCTCTTTAAAAGATTTGGCCTCTCTTCTGTTCTTGGGGGAGAATGTTTCTAAGTTATTTCCTCCCCCTGAGGATAATTCTTTGACTTACCTCTATATCACTTTCTCTAGCACCCAAATAAAATATCATTTTAATCTTAATTGGACTGAGTGCTAGAGCTATAATACTTTACAGAGGAATACCTAAGGACCCCCATGACAGATTAGATAGATAGATGGATAGATAGATAGACAGATAGAGATGGCTTACCTTTATACATAGAATAAATGATATTTGATAAAACTTAATAATGTAATGCCCTAGCACTTTGCAGGAACAATGAAAAATATTCACAGCTTTGTCAAGTAAATTTTTCTAAATGAGACAAGGAGAGAGAGAGAGAGACAGAGACAGAGACAGAGACAGAGACAGAGACAGAGAGAGGAAGAGAATTTTAAAACAAGCTAATGGATCATGGCTAGAATACTGCCCTTCACTAATCTGCCAATAACCCCTCACCCCCACACGTACCACAACATGGAACTAAAAGTCTACAAACCTTGATTAAATATCTCTTGTATGCTAGCTACTATGCCAGACTCTGGGGAAGCAAAGATAAAAAGGAAACAGTCCCCTCCTCAATGAGCTTACATTCTACTCAGCAGAAACAGTGAAAGAAACAAATACAGGGCATATGTAAAAGGATACAAAGTGATTTCTAGAGCTAGACAGAAGGTAGAAATGAGAGGAGGAGGGAGAGTCAGGTAATGTCAAAAGGTGAGGCTTAAGCTGGGTCTTAAAGGAAGATAAAGGTTTCAAAAGACAAAGGCAAGGGGAGAGGATCATGCATTTCAGTCATGGAATAAACACTGAGGCAGGAGATGAATGTATGGCATCAAAAACATCTGACAGACTAATTGGATTGGCAAGGAGTGTGAAGAGGGGTTTTATAAAATAAGGCTGGAAAGGTCAGTGGGTGTGTCAGAAATCTTACAGGATTGATTTATAAGGGAATGGATGGGGAATGGAAGGACATCAGGTTCATAACAAACCTTTTATAAAAGTCTGGGTATCAGTTAGAAAAACAGGGAATCCCTCCCTTTGTGACTGACTTCCCATTCCCAGCCCTTGGTTTCTACAAGCCATAATGAAGGAGATTAAGTACTGGGACTTTCAGATGTCTCCTTTAGGGTTTGTAAGGTAACGTCCTGACACAGTTCCAGAGGTCTAGTAAGGGGAATTACCCTTAGGGGAATAGGAACAAATAAGAACTGACAAGGCATAAAGCAGTAAGTTTATTCAACTCATATTAAGGACCAGAAATAGATTGGGCAGGAGAAGGGATGCAATGAGTAGCTCAAATAGAAAGTAGCTCCATAGATTTGACCATACAAGTACATAAAGGAGCACAAAAGTGTGAGAGAGGCCCATGCTTTCCTAACCTTCAAAAGTGAAAGAGAATAAATATGAACAGAGCCTGAAACCAAATTGATACCAAATCAACTGGAAGAGGAAGGAGCTGGAAGGGTATTATTGTTTAATGACAAGAAAGTAACACTTAAGAATGCACAATTAGGGAAGCTAGGTGAACCGAATGGATAAAGCACTGGCCCTGGAGTCAGGAGAGTACCTGAGTTTCAAATCCGGCCTCAGACACTTGACACTTACTAGCTATGTGACCTTGGACAAGTCACTTAACCCCTCATTGCCCCACCAAAAAAAAAAATGTGATATAATAGCCAGCTAAACCAAAGTCATCATAAGACCATCATCCAAAGATGAAAATGGAAAGGACAAGGACTTGTAAAATGGAAAAGATTTATAAACATCATTTTAAAAAAAGGAAAAAAAAAGCTGATTATTAAATTTTCAGTGAGCATTTACAGCTTGGAAAATGGCAAACTACAAATCAGGGGGTGATTTATTCATTTGTTGAATATCTAGACTTATATAAAAATATGTGTTAATGAAAATGTTAATAATGTACATTAAACTTAAAAGTGTCTTGTTTATATGTATTTGTTTTTGTTGTTTTGTTTTTGTTTGTTTGTTTCTTCAGAAATTAAGCCTTCATCAGCACCAGTTTGTAGATGGTCTTATAGACATCCTGGAACCCCAGTTTCTTGCTATGGATAGTAGCTGAATCCACTTCTCCTTCTAATACCACTGTTCCTCTGTATATCAGTCTCTGTAGTCTTCAATCTCTTCAAATTATAATTACAGCTGACTTTTTTATTCTTTCTTGCTTAAAAGTACAATGGTGGAATGCAGCCTTTTCTTCCTGTGTAATCTCACCATCACCAAATGGAATATCTAGGTTTTTGAGGCTTTTTTATCATGTTAATTTCAAGCTATCTGCCATTCTGAGGCATCCCATTAATATACTTCTCTTGTTTTGGTCAGAGGCCTGTTAATCTGTAGTAAATCTGAAATAAAAGTAATCCAAAATTTCCATTGTGCTTTCCAAGGTGACTTTGGTTCTATTCCTGAAAATAGACACTAGAGGATGAGGGTAGAACAACCTGCCTCTAGTGAAGATCACCATAATCCAATCATATCTTCATGTATGTGCTTTTTACAGTAAATACCACCATATTTTCACTACTTAACACTCAGTGTGCAAGACCATAAGTGCATAGCTGCAAAGAAGGATTACTGCCTGGAAGGCTAAACCTTTACCAACTCTGGAATATATTCTCATGTTTAGTCCATGGATACAAGGCAAGGAGGTCATATTATGAACACAGATTCAAGGCCTGGAAACCACAGAACTTCTAGCAAGTGTTAGAACCATGCATAAATCTCTGTCATCTAGAGAGGCATGGAACTAGAGAATGGCAGCCAGGAAGGAAGATTACACTAATACTAGCACTATAAGACAATTGGAAGGGCAGATGTAACTTTCATTGCAGTTGTGAATAGGATGGTGTCATGGAGTCTGGATACATTCATTGAAAGAATGTGGCTTTAATGTTACTGTGGTATACAAGTCTAGCATTGGGAAAAGAATATGAGGTAATAACAATAACCATTGTGGTTATAATTATAATTATGATTATAAGTAGCATGTGGTGCTTACTATGTGCCAAACAATGTGCAAATTGTTTTGCAATTACTATCTCATTTGATTCTCTCAACAATCCTTCCTTTTGCCTTCCTTCTTTCTTCCTTCATTCCTCCTATACTGAAAAAAGTGATGCATTCAATTTCCGCAGTCATCAATCTCTGAAAGATCTTGGAAAACAGAAGTGCTGTAGGACTAAAAAAGTCATATTTCTCTAATTTTTATAAAGGGAAAATACTGTTATCTATAAACAATGAGGGAATGATGTTTTTCCAATTCCAGGGCTTATTCTAAAATGTATCTTTAACTGCCCTCTCATTCTATCTGCACCTCCTCCACATAATACAGAATACACATAAAATAAATGATGGATTGTAGATGTGAATGACAATAGGAATAGAGGAAAAAAGATGATACTATGGCACAGCAGTGTGTGCTGCACAGAATGTCAAAGGGGAAATACAAGAGGAATTTTAAATTTCTACTTGAATTCCTTTGGTAAAACATCAGAATAGCTTATTTCATTAGTTTTAAAAAAGCTGTAGTTAAAATGCATCTTTAGACAATAATGATGATGGGCAAGAATAATGAAAAAAACCCTTACTCAGCATTTCTGTCTAGCAGGGAATATACAACACAGCAAAGAGAACTGATCACTGAAACCTGGTGGCTATGATGGCAGTGACGGTGTTGGTGTTGGTGATGATAATGATAGCTAGTATTTATATACTACTTTAAGTTTTGCGAAGCACTTTACAAATATTATATCATTTAATCCTCACAAACTGAAATCCAGTCTTGAAAGGTAATTGCTATTATTATGCTCATTTTATAGATGAGAAAATGGAGGCAAAAGGAGTTAAATTACTTTCCCAAGATTACACAGCTAATCACTAACTGGGGCAGAATTTAAGCTCAAGTCTTCCTGATTCCAAGTCCAATGTTCTATCCACTGAACTACATAGCTGTTAAATTCTCTTATAGAAATGGCCTGTGAACGTTGAAGTTAAGAAAGTGAGGATGAAAAAGAACCACCATGTCATCACCAAAACTAGATCATATCAACTAGATCATGCCAGACTAACCATATTTTCTTTTTTGAGAAGATGATTAAACTATTATATGACAGAGAAGATATCTATATATATATATATATATATCTATGTATATAGATATATATAGATATATACATATATACATATAGTCTAAAATTCTAGCTATACTGTCTAAAATATCTAATGAGTACTCACCAATAAATTATAAGATTTAGCAAGAATTAGACTTTTAAGCATTTATTAAGGAGAATAAGAATTTGGTAAAGAGAAAAAGAAAGGCCTAGATTCATCTATCTATTAAAGAGAGAGCATATTTCTAGCTCCCTTCTCCACCAGAGTCCTCAGGAAAAAGAGTGAGCCAGCATGCCAGCCTCCCCCTTCCTCCTCCCACAAGTCAACGTCACTTCCTGACACCAAAGAAAGCCACATGGTCCTGCCCTCAGAGGCCCTTTCCTCATGGTGGAGCTTTTCTCCAGTAAGTCTCCAGCAGGTGGCATCATTCCAATCATTACTATATATATATGCACTTAAATGTTAATGGTATATTATCAAGAGTCTTATAATATTATTGATATAAAGAATAGAGAGATATGTACAACTGGATTAATTAAGAATTGGCTAAGTATGCAAACTCAATGAGTTGTAATCAATTATTAAATATGAACTTAGAAAAAGGAACCCAGTGGAGACATCAAAGTTCTATTTCTGGCCTTGTGCTGGTTGACATTTTTTTTTAATCAAAGGTTTATAAAAATTCCAAAATAAATTAATCAATAAGCATTTTAATTGCTTCTCATTATCTAAGTAGTGTTCTATATTCTTGTATGTTTATCAAATTTGTAAATTACGCATTTGATATTAAATGGTTTGAGAATAGATTGGAACAAAACATTTTAAAACAATGGCTTAATTAAATCTATCAGTATAGCTTTGGGAAGATAGAAGATGGGGGGAGGTGAAAGAGCACATAAAACAGACTTTTATAATTAGTTTCATGGCTATCAGTTTATTGAAGCACTGACACATGATGCTAGATTATTCCCTAATCACATAGATGACCCTCAACAACTCACTTAACTTCTCAGTGCCTCAGTTTTCTCATCTGCAAAATCAACACACTCAATCACCTCTAAAAACCCCTTCTAGCTCTAAATCTATTATTCTATAAGTGACAAAGATGGATGTTTTTTCTCTAGGAGGAGTCAGTTTAGGAAAGTGGATGTGGCTCTCACCTCTAATATATAAAACTTTCTCCCTGGAAAATCTGCAAATTTCTGAAAAAGCCTTAGTTTCTCATCTATAAACACAAGGTAAAAATGATTACAGTACATACCTCAAAGGGTTACTATGAGATTGCTGTAAATTGAAAGTGCTGCATATATGAAAATTGTCATTTTTTTCTAGGAAATATATTAGTGAATAATGGCTATATTAAAAGAAAAGATTACAGCAGCTGCTCAGAAAAGAAAATCAACATGAAAATGCCAAAAATAGAGAAACATTAACTAAATTAAAGCTTTGGTTTTCATTTTCCTACTAGTGATTTTCCTCAACAGCTGGGACTAAGGTATGCTAAGCAGCAAATTTTTCAATCACTGCCTTTTTAAAATACTCTAATATCACACAACACAATACCAAAACAATCTGTCGTTTCTATGAAAACACAAGATGTGCAATCAGAAAACTCAGAAAATATAGTCTCTAAGAAAAAACAAAACAGACATAGCGCTCCAAAGACATTTGTGTCTTTGGACATACATGACATTTCAATAGGCTGTTAAGAAGCCATTTCCATTTTTTGTTCAAAATTCTTAAAATTTTGCACAAGAAGTTCTTTTGAACGATACAGGAGCTTTGAGAAAAAATTTCTGGAAGGCTTTGCATATGAAGCAAGTGTGAGCTAAATCCTTTGGAAATATGTTCATGAGAGTAGGAAATTCAAAATACTTTGGGCTAGAAGTTCCAGCTGAAGGAGAAACAGCAAATGATTGAAGGTCTTAACAAAAGAAATGTATAAGAAATGTTTCAAGATCTGAGGGCATATAGTAAAGCATATCTTTATAGTCTTAGCAGGGCTATATCCCATTTAGCCTCCTTCTTTTTTTTTTTTTTAAGTGAGGCAAATGAGGTTAAGTGACTTACCCAGGGTCACACAGCTAGTGTTAAGTGTCTGAGGCCTGATCTGAACTCAGGTACTCCTGACTCCAGGGCCATGCTCTATCCACTGGGCCACCTAGCTGCCCCTAGCCTCCTTTTAACATTGCCCCTCTCAGCCTTTTATTTCCTTTAACTCTTTTTCTTCTCTGACTCTCCCTCACTCATCTTATCTCTTTCCACTTGTCTTTCTTTCCATTGCTAACCCCCTTTCTCTTCTTTCTTTTGTCCATCTTTTCCCCTTTCCCCTTCTCTTTTTTCTTTTCTCTTTCCTCTCTCCCCTTTTCTTTTCTTCTCCCTCTGTACAGGGGTGAGGACAGGTAATAGTGTCCTCTCAATAGGATATAATTGTCACCATTGAAATTACACTCCTCCAGACCTGTTTGAGGACAAAAGTCTCAGTCCCCCCTCCCTCTGCCAGACAGAAAACATGGATCAAGGAGCCCTGAGCTGGTCTCAGTGAGGTCCTCTTTTGGACTGTGTACATAGAAGAGAAGATTGCAGGAATTCCCCTGTGTCATCTCCTCCACTGGTTGAGAACCCAAAGAATAATTATGGAAATTAGGGTTTAAAATACTTCTTTCTGGTTAGTTAGCTTTCAAGAGTAGATTGTAACCCTTAAGTGATTGGACAATAATGAACAAGGGGAGGGTTCACTTCATGTTAGGGACTAGGAGTTAAAATGAAGCCTGCAAGCCCTCACTCTCTGCACCTGCCTGCATGCGATCATGGTGCCCATTCTTGGGAGAATGAAAATAAATGAAACTTTGACACATTGCTACTGAATTCCCGAGAATTATTTGAACAGAGGTAATTTTCCTCTCAACAGGTCTCTTTCATTCTCTTGTAGTAGCTACATTACAAACTATTAGAAATTTAGCCCTGGGTTTCTTATGTAATTTGGAGTCTAGTCAGAAATAATTATTGGATTGTTTTATTCACCCATAATTTGCCCCTTTTCAAATATTTAACTAATCTAGAATGATTAGGTCAATGGTAACCACAAAGCTCACATGAACAAGGGCTTTCCATTACCTATTATTTTGACTGAAAAAATAAGTATGGAAAACAGAGTAGGCTCAGATGTTGAGACAATTACAATATATTATAAAAATTAATTATTAGATAAGTTGAGAAAAAGAGCAATAAAATTTTAAGCTTGTAAGCCAAAATTGAGTTATGAATACTTAAAGTTGTCAGAGCCAAAATAGTGGAGAAAAGTCAGTGACTTGCCTGACCTCTCTCCCAAACCCCTCCAAATACCTTCAAATAATGCCATAAGACAATTGCTGGAGCAGCAGAATACACAAAAAGACACGGTGAAATAATTTTCCAGCCAAAGACTACTTAGAAGTTTGGCAGCAAAAGTCTGTTGTGCCATCATGAGAACACAGTCCAATGCAGGCCACACCAGTACAGACCCAGACGCAGACCCAGCAGAGAAGGAGCAGGTTTTGGGAGTCTCTGAATCAGTAGCAGCAGCAATTGCTTCTGGAACTCAGTCCACAGACAGTAAAGGGGTTGAAAAATTGGCCAGAAGGAAATTAGAGGGATCTCTTTGCTAATAATGAGGCAGAACTATGTTGTTTTGTCAATATTGTGATCCAGGTCATAGTCTTCAGAGGTGGTTCCAGGACACACAAAAAATACTGAAGAAAATAACACCTAACAAAACACTAAACCAAATGGTAAAAGAGGTACAAAAAGCCAAAGAAGAAAAGAACGCTTTGAAAATTGAATTAGCCTAATGGAAAAAGAGGTACAAAAGCACTCTGAAGAAAATAACTCCTTAAAAATTAGGATTGAGCAAATTGAAGGTAATGGCTTTGTGAAAATCAAGAAACAATAAAAGAAAACCAAAAGAATGAAAAAAAATTGAAGGATATGTAAAATATCTAATTGGAAAAACAATTGACCTGAAAAATAGATCCAGGAGAGAAATTTGAAAATCATTGGACTGCATGAAAGCCATGATCAAAAAAAGATCCTTAATATCATATTAAGCAAATTGTCAGGAAAAACTCTCCTGATATTCCAGAACCATAAGGTAAAACAGAAATTGAAAGAGTTCAGTGATCACCTTCTGAATGAGATCCCAAAATGAAAATTCCCAGGAATATTATAGCCAAATTCCAGAGCTCTCAGGTCAATGAGATAATATTGCAAGCAGCCAGAAAGAAAAAAAAAAATAAAGTACTGTGGAGCCACAGTCAGGATAACACAAGTTCTGGCAGCTTCTACATTAAAGGATTTGAGGGCTTGGAATATGATATTCAGGATGGCAAAGGGATTTTGACATTATTCTAATGAGCAGAAGCTCATTACACTTGGTTTAAGTTTATATAAATCTTCCCTGTTTTTTTTTTCAGAAACCATCCTATTCATAATTTCCTTTTTTTCTTCATTCCTTTTTTCCTTTCTTTTTTATTTTTGCAGGGCAATGGGGGTTAAGTGATTTGCCCAGGGTCACACAGCTAGTAAGTGTCAAATGTCTGAGGCCGAATTTGAACTCAGATCCTCCTGAATCCAGCCCCGGTGCTTCGTCCACTTCACCACCTAGCTGCTCCTACTCATAATTTCTTATAGCAAAATGGTATGTCATTGCAATTATATACCAGAAAATTTCCAGCTATTCCTCAACTGATGGGCATGCAATTTTCAAATTCTTTGCCACCATAAAAAGAACTTCTAGAAATAGTTTTGTAGAATAGGTCTTTTTTTCCCCATGTTTTATATATTTGGTGACACAGACATACTAATAGCACTTTGAGATATAAGGATATGCATACTTTTTTATGGCATTTTGGGCATAGATCCAAATTGTTCTCTAAAATGATTGGACTAGTTCACATTTCCACCAATAGTCATTTGGATTTGTGATTTTTGCTTATCAGAAAAGGTAAAGGACAAATGATAAAAAGGTTGTTGATTTTGTTATATTTGGCAGTCTGATTGTTGTGAGATGGTAGCTAAAAGGTTTTTGTTATTTGTAATTCTCTGATCACTCGTGATTAGAACATTTTAGGTGACTATAGTTTTCTTCTTCTGAAATCTTTGTGTTCCTATCACTTAACCATTTATTTGCTCAAAAATAGCTCTTATTTTTATACATTTGCCTCAGTTCCCTATATATTTGAGAGATGAGGCCTTTATAAGCAAAAAAATTTATTCTCCCAGTTTCCTTTTTGCTTCTACTTTTGGCTGCATTCATTTTGTTTTTAATTTCATTTACTTAAACTCAACAATTTTAATTTCCTGTGATCCTTTTGTATTTCCTGTTACATACAACTGTGTATGATGTACCTAATAAATTCCACTGATCTACCATTCAATTTCTTATCCAACACCAGATTGTTTTCATGATTGTCACTTTGTAATGTAATTTAAAATCTGGTACTTCTAGGGAGTCTACCTTCACATTTAAAAAAAATCATTCATTCCCTTGATATTCTTGACCTTTTGTTCTTCCAGTTTAATTTTATTATTGTTTTTTCTAACTCTAAAAGTAGGTTGTTTGATTATTATGGTACTGAATAAGTAAATAAAATTAGGTAGACTCATTACTTTTATTATATTGTCTTGGCCTGTGAATGCACTATTAATATTATCTTTAGATCAGTCTTTATTCTGTGAAAAGTCTTTTGGTTTCTGGTTTTGACTTAGCAGGTATATTCCCAGGTATTTAATTTTGTTTACAATTATTTTAAATGGAATTTCTTTTTCTATCTCTTCCTACTTCTTTTTTAGAAGTATATAGAAATATTCATCATTTATGTAGTTTCATTTTCCATTTCACAACTTTAGTAATTTTTAAAAAATTATTTCAACAATTTTGTTTTATTTGGTTGTCTAGGATTCTCTAAGTATAGCATAAAATCTATCTGCAAAGAGTGATGGTTTCATTTTTCCATTTCCAATTTTTATTCCTTCATTTTTTTGTTTCTTGCTGATGGAACTAGCATTTCTAGTACAGTATGCTATACTATTCTAATTGGGAAGCTTTCCACTTTATCCCCATTACAGATAATGATTGCTTTTGGGTTTAGATACATACTACTTATTTCAAGAAAGGTTCCAGTTTATATGTATGCTTTCTTGTGTTTTATTAGGAATAGTTGTTACATTTTCTTCAAAGACTTTTTTTTTGTATCTCCTTATATAATCATAAATTTTTGGTTTTTTTTTTCTAGTTCTCCTAATATTGAAGCAGCCCTGAATCCCTGGTCTAAATCCCGCTTGGTCATATTGCCTAATATTTATGATAAATTGCTATAATTTACTTGCTAGTATTTTCTTCAAAATTTTTATTCAATATTAGTTTTCTTTCACTAGTTTTGCTTTATTTGATTTAGATATAAAAATCATACTTGTGCCATAAAATTTATTTGGTAGGACTTCTTCTTTACCTTTTTTTTTCAGACAGTTAATTTTGTATTAAAATGAATTGTTCCTTGAATGTTTGCTTCAAGGTCTCTTAAAAAACTTGGAAATCAATGGCATAACATGGGGGACACTCAGAAAGGACTGTCCAACATAGTGTGTCCCCATTAAGGAAGGCAATGTGCTCTATGAGTAAATTAGAATTTCAATACCTAAAAAGAAACATGAGATGTGAAAATTTAGAGACAATTCCACTTCAAATGTTCATCTGTGTGCAACCTGTGGTAGAACTTTCCAAGTTTGTATTGGTCTGATCAGCAATAATCAGACTCATTGTACTTTGACTCCAATATTGTGATGTCATTTTGTTTCTCTTTGAGAATGAAAGGCAACAAACCAACCAGTCCTTAAATGGTGAAATTCAATCATAAGTCAATCAAGTCCTGGGGATTTATTCTAAGAGAGCTTTTTGATGGCTTGTTTATTTAAATATTCTATTTCCTCTTTTGTTACTTTGGGCAGTTTACATTTTAATAAATATTCATCCAGTTCACTTAGATTGCAAAATTTTACTGGAATATAATAGGGCAAAGTAACTCCAAACAATCACTTTAAATTCAGCTTTATTGGGGGTGAATACAAATGAACTTATTCAACCATGCTATAGAGCAATTAGGAACTATGCTCAAAGGGCTATAAAACCATGCATATTCTCTGACCTAGTAAAACAACCACTTGGTCTGCATCAAAAAAGAGAAAAATAATCAAAAGTAGAAGTTTTATTTGTACAAAATTATTTATATCAGCTCTTTTCTGATAGCAAAGACTGGGAAATTAGGAGATGGCCTTCAACTGGGGAATGGCTAAACAAAATGTAGTATATGATCATGATTGAATACTAATGTGCTATAAGAAATGGTGAGCCGGAAGCTCTCTGAAAAACCTGTAAAGACCTGCATGAGTTGATGCAAAGTGAAATGTACTGTGTACAAATTAAAAACAATATTATGGTATGATAATCTGTGAATGACAGCTATAATCGGGAAGAAAATGATCCATGAGACCTCTGAAGGATTTATGATGAAAAATGCTATCCATCCCCAGAGAAAGAACTTTGTGTCTATAAAGATTGAATAATAGATAGGTGATATATGTATGTATGTATGTATGGTTTTTAACTTTATTTTTATTAAGTGTTTTCTTAAGTGAGGCTGTTTTTCTTTACAACATGACCAAAATGGATATGTTTTGCATGACAATACATGTATAAATTATATCAGATTGCTTGCTTTCTCAATCAGAGATGGGAGGGAGGAAAGGAGAAAATTTGGAGCTCAAAGTTTTAGAAGGGAATGTTAAAATTGTTTTTATACATAATTGGGGAAACTAAAATACTAATTAAGAAGATATAGACACAGGGCCTCCAAAGGTTAAAAAACATTTGAAACCTATCTAAACCTTTTTTTTGATGTTAATACTGAACTTTCAGATCTATCTTTATAATGTTCTTTCAACAAAATTAACCAAAAAAATTATGCTGTGAAATTTTCATTATTCCCAGTCCTAGCCATTAGAACAACAAAAACAAAAAAAGTAAAATCTTTTTTCCCCCAGGAATTTATAATGTCTTTGTAAATAATATAGTCTTTCATATGCTTAATCAGAGCAAAGGGACTGGATAAACATAAAGTTTAGGACTTGAATTCAACATAATTTTTGCAATTTGATCTCTATGAAAGTGTAATTTAATTCATTGAATGAATTATAAAGGAAACAAAGTCATAGAATTAAAAAGATAGACCTCATCCCCAGGTGACCTTTAAAAGTTGGTTCAATAAGCCCAGGAGAGAAATCAAAGACCAATGTAGGGACAGCTAGGTGGCCCAGTGGATAGAGCAATGGCCCTGGATTCAGGACGACCTGAGTTCAAATCCAGCCTCAGACAGTTGACACTTACTAGCTGTGTGACCCTAGGCAAGTCACTTAACACCAATTGCCTCACACGCACAAAAAAGACCAAAGTAACTCTTTTTTATAATAAAAGTATTTTATTATTTTCCAGTTACATGTAGAGATAGTTTTCAATATTTGTTTTTCTAAGATTTCTAATTTCCAAATTTTCTCCCTCCCTCCTCTGCATCCCCCCTCCTCAAGACAGCATAAAATCCAATATAGGTTAGATATGTACAATAACATTAAACATATTTCTCCATTAGTCATGTTATAAGAGAAAGATCAGATCAAAAGCACCAAAAAAAAAAAAAAAGAAATAGTATGGTGCAATCTGCATTCATATTCCACGGTTCTTTTTCTCCTTAGATTTGGAGAGCCTTTTCTCTCATGAGTCCTTTGGAACTTTCTTATACCAATGTATTGGTGAGAAGAATCCAGTCAATCACAGTTGATCAACACATAATTTTGATGATACTGTTTACAGTGTTCTTCTAGTTCTGCTCATCTCACTCCTCATCAGTTCATGCAAGTCCTTCCAGGTTTCTCTGAACTCCTCCCGCTCATCATTTCTTACAGCACAATAGAATTCCACTACATTCATATAACACAAAGTGTTCAGTCATTCTCCAGTTGATGGGTAGCCCCTTAATTTCCAACTCCTTGCCACCACAAAAAGAACAGCTATAAATATTTTTATACATGTGGGTCCTCTTCCCTTTTTAAAGATGTCTTTGGGAAAAAGACCCAAAAGTGGTATTGCTGGGTCAAAGGATATGCAGTTTAATAGCCCTTTGGGCATAATTCCAAACTGCTCTCCAGAATGTTTGGATCACTTCACAGCTCCACCAACAATGCATTAGTGTTCCATTTTTTCCACAGCTTCTCCAACATTTGTTATTTTCCTTTTTTGTCATTTTAGCCAATCGGATGGGTGTCAGGTTGTACCTCAGAGTTGTTTTAATTAGCATTTATCTAATCAATAGTGATTTAGAGCATTTTTTCACATGGTAATAGATAGCTTTGAGTTTTTTCATTCAGAAAACTGTGTTTTTCATATCCTTTGACCATTTTTCAATTAGGGAATGATGTGGATTCTTATAAATTCGATTTAGTTCCCTATATATGTTAGAAATGAGGCCTTTATCAGAAGTATTGGCCATAAAAATTGTTTCCCAGCTTTCTGCCTCCCTTCTAATTTTGGATGCATTGCATCTATTTGTACAAAACCTTTTTTAATTTAATGTAATCAAAATCATCCATTTTGCATTTTGTAATATTCTCTATTATTTCTTTGGTCATAAACTGTTCTCCTTTGCAAAGATCAGAAAGGTAAACTATTCCTTCCTCTCCTAGTTTACCTATGGTATCACCTTTTATGTCTAAATCATGTACACATTTTGACCTTATTTTAGTATAAGGTATAAGATGATAGTCTATGCCTAATTTCTGCCATATTATTTTCTAGTTTTCCCAGCAGTTTTTGTCAAATATTGAATTCCTATACCAGGAGTTGGGGTTTTTGGGTTTATCAAACTGTACATTACTAAAGTCATTTACTACTGTGTTTCCTGTGCCTAGTCCATTCTATTGATCCTCCACTCTATTTCTTAGCCAGTACCAAATAGTTTTGATGACTGCTGCTTTATAGTAGAGCTTCAGATTTGGTATAGCTAACTCACTTTCCTATGCATTTATTTCATTATTTTCATTGATATTCTTGAACTTTTGTTTTTCCAGATGAATTTTGTTATTATTTTTCTAGCTATATAAAATAATTTTGGGGAGTCTGATTGGTATGGCACTGAATAAGTGAATTAATTTAGGTAGGATTGTCATTTTTATTATATTAGCTCAACCTATCCAAGAGCAATTGATATTTTAAAAATTATTTAGATCTGATTTGATTTGTGTGAAAAATGTTTTGTAATTGTGTTCAGAGTTCCTGGGTTTCTCTTGGCAAGTTGATTCCCAAGTATTTTATATTATCTACCATTACTTTAAATGGAATTTCTCTTTCTATCTCTTGCTGCTGAACTTTGTTGGTCAGGTATAGAAATGCTGATGATTTGTGTGGATTTATTTTATATCCTGCTACTTTGCTAAAGTTGTGAATTGTTTCAAGTAATTATTTTGTTGATTCTCTAAGTATACCATCATATCACCTGCAAAGAGTGATAATTTTGTTTCTTCTTTTTCTATTATAATTCCTTTAATTCCTTTTTCTTCTCTGATTGCTAAAACTAGCATTTCTAGTACAATATTAAATAATAGAGGTCATAATGGACATCCCTGTTTTTGCCTTTGCTTTGTCTTAGATAAGGATTGCTACCCCTGCTTTTTTTTACTTCATCTGAAGCATAATATATTTTGCTCCAAACTTTTACCTTTACTCTGTGTGTATCTCTCTGCCTCAAATGTATTTCTTGTAAACAAAATATTTTAGGATATTGAATTTTAATCCACTCTGCTCTTTGCTTCTGTTTTATGGCAGAGTTTATCCCTTTTACATTCATAGTTATTATTACTGGCTGTCTATTTCTCTTCTTTCACCCTATTCCTCCTCACCAAGGTTTTGCTTCTTACCCCTGCATCCCCCAATCATCCCTCCCTTTTATCACCCACCTCCCTTTTCTTTAAACATTTCTCCCTTGTTTCTGCCCTCCCTTTTATCACCTCCCCTTTTCCCCTTACCCTTTTACTTCCCTAAAAAAAGCTAAGTTTCTTTATCCAAATGAACATATATGTTATTCCCTCTTTAAATCAAATCTAATAATAGTAAGGTTGAAACAATGTTCACCTCTCCCTTCTTTCATGCTATTGTAATAAATTTTTTGCACTTCTTCATATAATGTAATTCACCCCATTCCACCTCCCCTTTCCTCTTCTCTCCATAAACTACCTTTATAACACCTTAATTTTCTTTATATTATCACATCAAAGACAATTATATTTATATCCTCTGTGTATGATCGTTCTGTCTGTCCAAATCCTTATATAGTTCTCAAGAGCTATAAGTATTATTTTCTTGTGTAGGGATGTAAACATTTTAACCTTATTGAGTATCCTTTTTTCCTCCTTGTTTATCTGTTTAAGCTTCACTTCAGTCTTGTATGTTAAGATTAAATTTTCTATTCAGTTCTGGTCTTTTCATCAGGATACCTTGAAAGTCCCCAATTTCTGTTAATGTCCATCTTTTCCCCTGAAAGAGAATGAACATTTTTGCTGGGCAATAGATTCTTGGCTGCAATCTAAGCTCCTTTGCCTTCTACAATATGATATTCCAAGCCTTTGATCCTTTAATGTTGAAGCTGCCAGGTCCTGAGCAATAATGACTGTGGCTCCATGATATTTAAATTGTTTCTTTCTGGCTGCTTGGAGTATTTTCTCCTTCACCTAATAATTCTGGAGTTTGGCTACAATATTCCTTGGAGTTTTGCTTTTGGGGTCTCTTTCAGGAGGTGATTGGTGGATTCTTTCAATGACAATTTTATCCTCTGATTCTAAAATATTAGGGCAGTTCTCCTTAATAATTTCCTGGAATATGTTGTCTAGACTCTTTTTCTGAAAATGGCTTTCAGGCAGTCCAATGATTCTCAAATTGTCTCTCCTGGATCTGTTTTCCAGGTCAATTGTCTTTCCAGTGAGGTATTTCACATTTTCTTCTCTTTTTTCATCCCTTTGATTCTTATTGACTGATTCCTGTTGTTTCATGGATTAAATATCTTCTAACTGTCCAATTTTAATTTTTAAGACATTGTTTTCTTCAATGAGATTATGCACTGTTTTTATTTTCCATTTGGTCAAATGAATTTTTTAAGGAATTGTTTTCTTCAGTCAATCTTTGTGCTTCCTTTTCCAAGATGCTGATTCTTTTTTTATAATTTTCTTCTGTTACATTCATTTCTCTCAATTGATTTTTAAAATCCTTTTTGAGCTCTTCCAAGAAGGATTTTTATTCTTGAGACCAATTCATCTTCCCTCTTGAGGCTTCACATTTATGCAATTTGAGAGTATTGTCCTCATCTGAGTTTGTGTTTGCCTCTTCCCTATTAACACAGAAGCTCTCAATGGTAAGAGCTCTTTTTTGTTTCTTACTCATATTACAGCTTATTTTTTTTTTTAAAGTTGAGGTCTGCTCTGGGGGCACCAGGTTCCCTGTTTCAAGCTTCTTGTGCTGGGATATAGGGGCTGTGTCACTGGCTTTCTACACTGAGGCCTCTATGGCATGTGGATTTCCCACAGCCCTGGGCACTCTCTGGGATGGCTCAGCCTTGTCACACCTGTCCTGTGGATGGCCCACTAGCTGGCAACTGCCCTTTTGGCTGGTGCAGGTGGATTTTGCCACTGTCCTGCATGTGCCACCAGCTTGTTGAGCCAGGATCCAGGGGCCTCAGTTGCTCAGCTGTGGCCTAAGGCATCCTGCTGATGTGCCCCATTTCCCTACGCTTGCACTGCGCTATGGTGCATTGCACCTCCCTTTTGTCTAAGTGAGACCGACCTTTCCTGAAGTCTTCTAAATTATCTCTGGTTGGAAAATTCTGTATCTCTGTCTCTTTTCAGATTCTGATGTTTCAGAATCTTTCCAGAAGCTTAATTAAATGTTCTTTTTGCGGGAAACAAAGGAGAGCTCAGTCAACAGGCTGGCTTCTCTCCACCATCTTGGCTCCACCTCACCAATGTAACTCTTAAAAAAAGCAGGTTAAAAATACATGGAGGTGGGGCAGCTAGATGGCGCAGTGGATGGAGCACTCCCCTGGAGTCAGGAGTACCTGAGTTCAAATCCGGCCTCAGACACTTAACACTTAACTAGCTGTGTGACCCTGGGCAAGTCACTTAACCCCAATTGCCTCACTAAAAAAAAAAAAATTAAAAAAAAATACATGGAGGTAGAGAAGAAGAAGTCATGAGAATCTTTATGGAACTAGAAGACAGAATCATGGGCAAATGTAGCCACCAAAATAAGTGGTGCCTAGACTCTAGAAATGAGTATATGTGGGTCTATAGGGTCTGACAATTTTTAAATAGATGGTGCATTGCATAAATAACCTTAAATATACAACCCCCACAAAGTTATTCCTATAACTCCTTTCTTCCATTAAGTACCCTTAGAAAAGGCTTGATAAAGCCTTTCCTTCTTAGCAAGGAAAAGCCTATTTACTTTAATTTAAAAAAAAAATTTTTTTTTCCCTATGCTGAACCAGCTCCAGAGAGGTCAGCACTGTCAATACTCTGCTATGTCATTAAGAGGATGAGCTAATGATAACATAATGAAGGTCCAATGATCAATTGACCTGTTCTGTCATTAGAGAGTTAAACTTTAGCCAGAAAACCATGGATTCTTCCTCTTTGGTTTTCATTTTACTCAGTAGTCTGTGGCTTCCTGGAATTTCTTTTTAAAATTTCAAATATCTCAGAAACAACTGTTAAGTACCACAATTTTTACTTATGCTGACAGAACAGAGAGGAAGCAGGATACCATTTTTTAGTGGATCTTGGAGCCTGAATGCATAACTGAAGACATTTCCTTTGATAGTTTGAGAGCATTTAAAAATACTTTCACTGGGGGAAAAAGGGCGGGGGGGAATCTAGCTGAAAATTGGATAGATAGAATCCAATTTTAGCTAGTGAGTCATTTATAAGGTCTGTTTTTTTTTTTCCCCCTGAAATAGTGACTACTGCCTGAACAACTGCCTTTGCTATAAATTTACTTGAAACTTCCGAATCTTTCTATGTGGTTTCCATGTGTTTTCTTTCCTGTTCCATCAGCTCAGAGTTACCATCCCTCATTTTCTTATTTATTATGAACAAATAGGATCTGACTGATCTACTACTTTCCATACAGTAGCTGCCTCTTGAAAACTTTCATACTCTAAATACTTTTATGGCTATCCATGAGGCCTGATTGACATATAACACCAGAGAAGCAAGTCCTGTTGAAAAGAAGGTCTAGCTTTAGGTCTGCCTATAACATAATTTTTTGAACAAAAATTCAGTCATTAATATATTAGCATCCCAATTCAAGGAACTATTAAAATGGTAAATTATAGAGAAGCTTCGGATCAACATAAGTGGGTGGTAGTATATTAAAATGGAGTTCCAACACCAATGAAATTACAGATCAGGACATAAAAAAATACGAATGGAACTCATTACTCTGCTTATACAAATTGTATATATTGTGTACATGATCCTGCTATAAAAAACATGAGCTCATTGAAATAAGATATAGTTGCTTGGAGCTTGGTGGTCATTTCAGGGCCATATCAACTTGCTAAATAAAATTTCTCAAAATAAGTTCAACATGTAAATTCGGTCATTCATTGTTCATCAGATATGTATTGAGGACATACTTGTATGCAATGCATTTTGTCTCATTCCATTCCTTGTGTCATTTAACACCATAACAAATCTAGGGAAAGTTAGATAGTCACATTTCATTTAATATTCTCCTGCTACCACTTATAATTATTTTCAACCTTGTATTAACATCACTGTTTCTGCTGATTGGCTAGCTTCATTTCTATTATTTCCTTCCTTTTGACCTTCAAAAACCAGACAGCCTGATTAGAGATAGCTGAAAAGGAGCATTCTCTTCAATTATTTTTTGTTAATTAAATCTTGAGTAATGTTAAATTTGTTCCTTTTTAAAATGCCTCAACAGTCAGTGGGTTGAAATCAGTAATTATTTCTTGAAATATGTTATTTGTCATGAAGTATTAATGAAAATGTTTTTGTAACACTGAGTGATAAAGGCAGGGAAAAAAGCTGAGAGTTTTATTTTTAAATTGTTAAAACATTTAGATGTTGGAAATATTTAGGACAAAAGCAATGCTTTTTCAGAAACAGAATTTCCAAAGTAAAAACTATCTGCACTGTTATTTATTTTATCTTTAATTATTTTAATTACTTGAGAACTAGATTCTACTTAGTGTTTCATAAGGTTAATACAAACACAAATTACACATCAGAAAGGGAAGAGGTGAATTTGCTGGAAGAATTAGGAGAGGAAATATTGCCCTGCTTAAGGCAAGGAGAAAAGTATGGAAATGTGGAAATGGAAATAATCACAAATAGAAAGAAGCAGGGTAAAAGAGCAAAGGAAGATTTTTTTTTTTTACATAGTTAAGGTAAGAAATGAGACGAGGTAAGGATTTTGCTGAAAAAACTCCAAAGGTTAAAGGACAATAGAATTAGCCACAGAATTCATGGATATAGCAAGCATGCAAGAAAAATGATTTAACTAGACTGAGATGAGACTAAAGAAAGTGAGTTATGGAAAATTACTTATGCAACATTTTTGTATTAATTGGACTTTCTTTTCTCTAGGCCAGAGCTGCTCTGAAGTTTAAAAATCTATGTCAACATAAAAACCTGAGCTGCCATGTAGCATATATTAACTCACTGAGGCTCTTTAATGCTTTAATGCTATACTATTCCCTAGAAAGTGTCTGTTACAGATGATAAAATCAATAATTATTTTAACTTATTAAAATGTTATGTACATTTGTGATACTTGTTTCTAATTAAGATTGTGTTGTTTCTTATGGAACATGATAATATTATTAGGATCACTGACATAAGAAAAGACTGCAAAATAACAAAAAGCAACTTATCCTTTTATGGATTCTGTTTTCTATAGGAGAGAGAAAAAACTGAATTTCATATATGCATGTATTTGTATAAATATGTATCTACGTATATTCACCTGTGTTCCATATATTTTATTCTATGCATACAACAACCAACATGATCTATGAGAGAAAATAATTCACTTTATTTTTAGAAACACACACACACAAAACTACGACTTCCACTGAATATAACATTATGTCCTTCAATACTATATAAAAGCTTTCCCAATTTCTATAGAATTTTGACTATTTACCTTCTGCTGTTGTTTTATTTTCCTCTTACAGGTAATCATTTGATAATTCCTAATAATTCCTTCTATAAAATTTCTCTTGAAATATTGACTACTCCAGTTGGAATCCTCATTTTCTCTTTTCTTATATATTATATAATAGCCTTATAAAATCAAAATATTCAGCCCTTCATTTCATGTTATAAATAAGATTATTATAAAATAAAGGAATAAAAGAATATGGGAATAAGAAGGAAAACTAGACCTCTAATTCACTAACCTGATGCATTATCTCTATAATCTCCATATTTGACTGTTCAATCTTTCCTTGAAAATCTCAAGTGGCAAGTAACCTATTAACTCACAAAGTTCCTTAATCTATTTTCAAATATTACTAATTCTTAGGAAATTATTCTTTCTATTGATCTAAATCTGTATCCCTGTAAGTTACACTTATCAGTTCTATACCTGCTTTCAGGAAGTTTGATTCTAGTTTCCAAGATTACTACTATGACTACTACTACTACTACTACTACTACTACTACTACTACTACTACTACTACTACTACTACTACTACTATAAATAATAATAATAATATTAATAATAATAATTTTCATTCCTTTGAGCAACCCCAGAGTCAACCATAATGCTTGTGGACGATTCATTAAGTCCTTCATCTTTCATAGATGTGATCATTTTACATTCCTATTCAAAAACCTTCCTCAGCTCTCCATGCCCTACTAAAATGATGTTCAAAATCCTGATCCAGAATTTTAATGCTATCCATGTTCTCCAAGTTACCTTTCTAAACATCTCACACTACTACCCTTCATGTACTCACAATCCAATTAAACCAATTGCTACCTATATTTCTATATTTCTATGTTTAGGTGGTGATTAAAAAAAAATTCTGGGTGTATTTATTTCATTCCTTACACGCACAATTCCCCCAATTTAATTCCAGTCTGTTGAAATGAAAGCTTTATTTCAGTAGAACATTTATTTATAATTGTATTTCTACATATTTGTCAGGAATAAAGTTCTTTTCTGATTTTCAAGTCATTGTTCTATTATTTAACTGTCTTCTGAGATATCTCCTCTTCTGCCCCAAAGAAGCAATGAGAATAGAATGAATTATAAGTTACTTCAATAGATACATGAACTCATTGATAAAGGTATGCCTTAAAGTGTAACAAATGACAAGTCATCTACAATCTCCCTATTGCAGATAACACTAGATGGATTATGCCTAAAACTTTAGAGGTCTGATGACAAATCTCCTGCCTTTGTGAGAATCCCAAAGATTCATCAAGATTATTTACCAGTTATGCATTACTTTTGTTACACAACAAATTTTCTAGTCATAAAAGCATCTGATAGCATCATTTCTTGTGCTTAATTCATGTATAAGATTTTGTGGTTTCCTCATCCATATTATGAGACCCTTCACTTTCCTTTGGAAGACTCAACTTTAATATTTTAGAGAGTTTGATGCTTGATGATTCACTGTCATACAATCTAACACTAGAAGGAAGATTATATTTGAAATAGCTTCCCTTGTTTTAGAGAGAAGATAATGGATGTTAAAAAACACAAAACAATTTTCCAACTCTCAAGCATTACTTTATGAATTTGCATCAAGATTTACTCAACCATATTAAAACTTCACTGTTACATTTCTTAGTAAATGTTCACGATATCCTATTTCATTTGAATGAGCATTTTTAAAATATATGACAAAACAGAAAAATTAGTATAGCACTATTCCTCATCTGTATAGAAATGCTGTGATGAGATTATGCAAATTTCAACACCTCTGCATTTTAATTTAAGGTGTTTTTGAATTACTGTTTCTACCCCATCACTCCCAATTCATATACTATGGTTAATTATTAATAAGATACTTGGTCCTCGTATGACATATTTACTGACCCTTTCTGGGCCTATATTTGAGGTCTTTCTAACTTAAGAGGAACTGAATGACTTTGTCTTCACTGCATAGCCATTAGGAGCCATTCGAACAAGGATGAAGTATCAGAGAAGGACTTCAGGGGAAGACTGGGCAATTAATATATAAGTATTAAATAACAATTATATTCTAGACACAGGGCTAGGTACTATGGATACAAAGACAAAAGTGAAATAGGACCTTCTTCCAAAGAAATAGTATTCTCAAGGAAGAGTGGTGATAACATACACATATGTAAATATATAAAATGGCATTTACAAGCATACCCAAGATAACCTTGTGGATTGAGGGAATTATTAATATCTGGTAGAACAGAAAATAATTCATAGGGAGTGAAGTGCTTAAATTATACTGAAAACTGTTCAAAATTAAAATTAAAATATTAGATTAAGGATGTAAAATCTATTTCTAAAATGACAAATCAAGCATAATATCAAAAATAAAGCTTTAGGAATAAATTTGGGATCTCAGATATATTGATGTCCTGCATCTATTAACTAAATACTGAGAAACCTATGTCCTTTATAGTATAGTATTAAGCAATATTGAGATTTAGTCCTTCAAAATATATTCTAATATATCCCACTCTACTATACTGTAGGTAAATATTCAATAACTTAATAAATGCAATTATTCATTTCTTATATACATATACTGCATACTTACTGCAAAAAAAAAAATAATAATTTACCTGTCCTCTTTTTTGTCAGTCTCTATCTTGTCATGAAAACCCTATCTAAGTTTTGAGTAGTTTTCATTTCCTGGATTGTTAACTTTATTTGTTGAAGCCACTGACTTCAAGAAATTGTACACAATATATATTCTATACATTAACTGCCCTTACAAACACACAGGTCTACAAGGATCAAATGAATAATTTATTTGCAGATTAAAGGAAACCTATAGAGGACATTAAATGCACATATCTCCTGACACATTGCCCCAAAAACAGCAGTAAAATTACCCCTGGAGGAGCAAAACCCACAAAAAGATAGGCTGATATTATTTTCCAGAAAAAGAGAGATGAGAGAGGGCCATGCTGGGCTGCCAGAAGAATCCAATCCCACGATCATGCTAACAGAGACCCTAGGCACTCTGCACCTGAGGAAATGATCCCAAGCCTCCAAATCACCTGCAGTGCCCTTGTCTCCTGGAACCAAGCTTGTGGTTGGGTGAGGGGGCTGAACAGCTGGGGGAGAGGAGGATGGGGTGTCTGAGGAACCTAAGGAGGAATTCCACTATCCCACCCTAGCAGGGAACCAGGAAAAAAATCTTGAGTAGCAGGAGGCCCAGTTGGGGGAGGGTCACAGGCCCTCCATGAAGTAAAAACCATCATGGAAGATAAAGTTTTGCTGGCTGGTTAATCAGAAAGTTGGCTTGAAGTTATCTTCACACCAGAAAACAGGTCAGACAAGAGGAAAAACCTCCCCTCCCTCAAGCTGAAACAACTGGGACCCTCTGAAGCTTGGGACAGTATAGCATAGAAGTAAGGCCCCACTGTAAGAAAGAGTTAAAAGTCAAGTAAAAGACTGTAAGAGAAGCAAGCAAAGAAAGTTGAGAACTATAGAAAGTTTCTTTAGTGACATGGAAGATCAAGGTTCACCCTTAGAAGAGGATAACAACCTCAGGGCCACTACATCCAAAGCTTCCAAGAAAAATATGAATTGGTCTTGGGCCATGGAAGCTCTCAAAAGAGACTTTGAAGATAAAGTAGGAGAGATAGAAGGAACATTTAGAGATGGAGAGGAAAGAATGGAAAGAGAAATTAGAGTGATGCAAGAGAGTCATGAGAAAAAAAATCAACAGCTTGAAAAACCAAATGGAAAAGGAGATACAAAAGCTCTAAGAATAAAATAAATGCCTAAGAATTAGGATTGAACAAATGGAAGCTAGTGACTTATGAGAAACCAAGACACAGTAAAGAAAATCCAAAAGAATAAAAGAATATAGGGCAACATGAAAATAACTCCTTGGAAAAAAAGCTTACCTGGAAAATAGAACCAGGAGGAGATATTGCAAAATCACTGGACCACCAAAAAACTATGATCAAAATAAAAGTTTAGACAGCATCTTCTTATAAATTGTCAGCAACAATGCCCTGATATTCCAGAAGCAGAAGGTAAAATAGAAATTGAAAGAACTCCACCAATCAGTTCCTGAAAAGATCCCTAAAAGGAAAACCTCCAGGAATATTATAGCCAAATTCCAGAGCTCCCAGGTCAATGAGACAATATTGCAAGTGGCTAGCTGTGGAGCTACAATATAGGTAAAGCAAGACCTAGCAGCATCTACATTAAAGGAATGGAGGGCATGGAGTATGATACTCCAGAGGACAAAGAAACTGGGACTATAGCCAACAATCACCTACCCAGCAAAATGGAGTACAATCTTATAGAGGAAAAAAAATAGGATTTCAATGAAAAAGAGGACTTTCAGGCGTTTGTGATGAAAAGATCTGACCTGAATAGAAAATTTGACATTCAAATACAAGAACATAGAGAAGAATAAAAAGGTAAACAGGAAAAAAGAAATCATGTTGGATATTAAAAGACTAAACTGTTTACATTCCTACATGGGAAGATAATACTTCGAACTCATAAGAACTTTCCTCAGTTTTTAGGGTAGCTTAAAGGAACACATTTAGACAGAAGAAACAGGTCTGAACTGAATATGAAAGGCTGATATCTGTAAAGCATTTGTTTTCTGTTTATCCTTGTTTTTTTGTGGGGCAGGCAGTGTGGGGTGTCTTATTGTCTGGGGACAGATTTGGGCTTGGAGACTCCTGGGTCCAGGGATGGTGCTTTATCCACTGTGCCACCTAGAGATTTCTTCTGTGGGAAACTTCTGTTCAAGATCACAGCAAGCAGAACATTCTACTTCCCAGAATCTATACCCAGTGTTAAGATTTACTCTCAGAAGCATAATGGTTCATGGACTGCTTGCAGGCTGTGAAAACAGGTATCAATTAATATCAATTAACACAATCTGGGGACATAAGGATGAAAGGTAGATTAAGGAAGGGACTTGAGCATAGAGTGAGAAATGGTCATAAGCCTTGGAAGGAGGAAATAACAGAAATAAACAGTAATAGTGTGGCTTAGGAATCAGGAGTGAAGCAAGCTCAATTTATATGTTTAACCCAAACTGAGATTAAAAAAAAAAAGAACAAAAACAAACAAAAAAAACAAAAAAAACATGACAACTAAGTTTACTCAGAAATTCATTTTTCATGAGGAAAAACAATTTTTCTATCATTGCTGCCATTCTTCATAATCCTTTTCACCCCTTCCTTTTTTATGGACAACTCTGTAATGTTTCTTACATGACTAGAAATTTGTTTTCAAAATGGCCAGAAAAATATGACAAAGATTCACTAGAAGGTGGAAGCTTTCCTTCTTCCCCACCCTTCACTACCCATGTATCTTCCATTTTTTAACTCTAATTCCATATGGGGAAGTGATATTTCATATTTATTTTAATTTCTGTCAATCATTTTAAACACTTTTAAAATCATTTATTTATTTGTTTGTACATTTATTTGTGAAATGGTCTCTCTATCTCACTTGAGCTGGAAGTTTGGCAGTGACTCACAGGCCAAATCTAAATGAGTATTTATGCAGAAAGTTTAACTTGCTCTGTTCAGCAACGTTGAAATGGTTTGTGTCTCCTTAGGCAGTCTCTTGGAACTAGGCTTCATCCAGAAAACTGATCAGCTTTAGTCCTATTATAGTTTTACTCAAGTGATCCATTAATTTTAGCCTCCTCCAGTAGGAGTGATTGCAGGCATAAACTACCATACCCAACTTGAATAATTTATCATTGTTTGTTGGCAGTTTGTACTTTTATTTTCTTCAAGAATGCATTTTAATATTTTTGAATGCTTATATTCTTGAAAGACCTTAATAATGTGGATACATACATATATACATACATACATACATTATACATACACATATATATATATAATTCCTTATAGAGTTTAGATACCAGACTTCCTTATTAGAGATTATAAAATGTTTAAAAAAGAGGAAAGAAAGCAGTCTTTATGATTTCCTCTTATTACAGCTGCACTGAGTTGCCTTGTTCAAGGTATTATATATTTTTCTGTAATTGAGATTATTCATCGCGTCTTTTATTTTATTTTCTATTTCATAGCTACTCATTTATTCTTCTCCTATTTCCACTTGTGAAATGTATAACTTTGGTCCTCCACTAAATGTTTTATGGTGGGAATTTAAAAAATTACACCACTTTTGTATTTGGGATTTATTGTGGTGTGTTGTAAGATCAATAATTTGATGTTGCTTTTCCAAGTTTTACCCTCTAGTTCTGTTTCTTGGATATAGAGATATCAAATCTTCTTCCTACTATGCTATTATTTCTGTTGTTCTGTTATTTGTTGTCATCTCTCCATTTTTGAACTCCATCTAGTCCTCAAAGTCCACTGATTTATTATAATTCTCCATTAAATATATAAATATGTGATGTCTTGTGTCTGCCTTTTTGTGTTCTTTTTATACTTTTGTCTATTTTAGTAGATGCTATTTCTTTTATTTGTCTTATCAAGTTGTATTTTTCAAAACCACTTTGAATTTCCATGATATCTTCTGGGAGGCTCTATATGGTTTTCCTTTTCTTTCAGAAACATCCTTCCTTTCCCTTATACTATTTATTATACAGTGCTTTTTATTCATTCATTCCTTCATTCATTTCGCTTCACTTTCTATTATATGTTCTTTGTAAGATATTCTCTGCAACAATCTTCAACTTTTAAGGGAGTTTATTTTATTTTTTACATTTAGTGACTCTCAAAATTCTTTTAATACCCAATTCTGTTATTATTTTTGTGTGTCTTATCCCACCTCCTAGAATCTCCCAGCTATCATTAGTGCTTTCTCTCTAATGAATTCTCTCATGACTTTACTTTCTATATATTTATACTGTACAGCATCACAGACCTTCAGATTTAAAACCAGAAGGGAGCCTAGATATAGTCATGAACAAAACTTTCATTTTATATGTAAGGAAACTGAGGCCCAAAAAGCTTAAGTAACTTGTGCAGGAAGAAACAACTAGTAAGTATCTGAGGCAAAATTTGAATTCAGGTCTTCTTGACTCCATGTTCAGACCTTTCTTCACTATGCAACACTACCAAATATGCATACATGCTGTTTCCATCTAGTATAAGTTCATTGAGGTCAGGGGAAATTTCCTTTTTACCTTTGTTTCCCCAGCACTCGATAAATAGCATGCCCTTAGTAATTTATTATTGGTAAATTAGATTGCTCTTTGACATAATTCTCTTGTTTTGAGATGTTGAAAAGAAACAGCACTTAGTCACAACAATTATTGAGCCATAAGGGCATGACTCTCCAGTAATGTTAATATAATAGAAGCAAAATAGCTTGGTTCATTCCAGAGCATTGAAAACATCAGTTGGAATGCAAAAAACATTGTCCCTTCTATGTATTAAGAAAGAAATTATCTTTCCTCCGCAAAGAAAGTGGAGAATTGGTCAATTTATGTCACCTATTCAGGATTACAAACAGATTAAAGCAAACTACTTTGATTCAAATACTTTCCCTATAGTCAACAAAATTCAAAATTATTAGAATAACAACAACCTAAGGGAAAGAAAGCCAATGCTACTCCATATGTTGCTGATGCAAAAATTTATCTGAATATTTCAGGAATGAAAGTAGAAAGTAAATCTTAAAATTTTGATTCATCAATAAATATATTTGTGAAACCTAACTAAAAGTAAGTACAATTTTCCTGACCCCCTGATCAAATTTCACCAATTGATTAACATATCTTTATGACTGTGTAGGCTGGTCAATTCATTATAATTGAGAAGGAGGTGAGTATAATTGGATTTTGATCAAATATTGCTGTCAGTTCAAATAGATGCTCTAAGAATAGGAGAAGTCATGAAGCCCACTATTGCCTTGCTAGGTAAACAGAAGAAGATGACAAAATCCCCAAGAGGGTGCTTTGACTATAGCTACTAAAATATAGCTTTGCTAAGAAGGCAATTGATGGCCAGCCTGTGAGGGGTGTAAAAAAGCTTTATGGGAAATTAGGCACTAGGGCACTTTTGTTTTTCTCCTCCAAGGCTGATGCATACTCTAAGGTCTCTGACCAATTTGGATGATTCAGAAGTGGCTAAAGAAGGCATTCCAAGTAAGGAGTATTATGTGATTAGTCTCTGTGTAGGCCATTTAAGCAATCCCTAGGTATATTTCTATTGTTAGGGGAAATGGCTGTTCAAGTATGAAATTTCCTTTCACTAAGACATTTCTCAATGATGGTTAGAGACATGAAAGTCTGTAGGTAAAATAGAAAAGGAAAAACATTTTCATGATTTAAGCAGGAAGGGTTCATTTACACCTAGGAGTAGCAGTTTCTATATGTATTGTAAATGCCAAGCTTCTCCTGCCCTAAAGATTCTCACAGGTGACACCTGCAATGCTACCATTAGAGAGATGACCTACATGTGGAACAGGGTAGGAGGAAGCTACCAATTCAATTGTTTAATTTGCATGGGGCAGTAGAACCCATGCTGATTGATGTTGATTCTTGAAAGGATCAGCAGAATGCAGCAGATATCAACTGTGTGGTAAAAAATCCCACCATACATCTAAAAAAGTAGGTAGCTAGTTATGGTGGGCTGATACCCATTGGGCAGATTCAATTTCTTGCAGATCACTGCCCACAACTTTAGCTATAGGCCTTGAGTATGGCATTGTAATTTGTGCAGAGGACTTTCAATGTGGATGTTTATAAGGCATACCACCAGCAGTTCTTTGAGGTCACCACAGAGCTAAAGAAAGTTCGTGTTGCTGACCCTAAGAGGTGGATCCCCCATTCCTGGATGAAGCCACTGAAAAGAAGGTACCAGTAAAACTGGAAAAGTTGGATCAGACATGAAGAACTACAAAGGGACTCCATTAAGGAAAGCATCAGGCAAGGGCATGATAACCTGGGTAACCATTACTTCCACTGTGGTGATCTCAGTAATGCCCTCAAGTGTTACATACTGGGACTAGTACCGGTGTCAAACTTATAGGTAAGTGCCTCAACATAATCAAGCAGCAAGGGAAAAGAGAGCCAGATTCAGACCATCCTCATGTAGCTCAAGTATGAAGAAGGTCTGGCTGAGATGGCTACTTCAAAAGATAAGTGGGGCAGCTAGGTGGTGCAGTGGATAGAGCACTGGCCCTGGATTCAGGAGGACCTGAGTCCAAATCTGGCCTCAGACACTAACACTTACTAGCTGTGTGACCCTGGGCAAGTCACTTAACCCTAATTGCCTCACCAAAAAAAAAAAAAGAAATTAAAAAAAAGAAAATAGAAGCAGGCAGCCAAGTGTTTTCTGCTGGTTTCATTTGATCACTGTGATTTCCCTAACCTACTATCATCCCCTAGTATTGTGGTTGTATATTGTGATCTCTTCCCTAGCTGCCTTTCATCAACAGAGCTACTGAGCAATGTTATCTAGAGTAACTCCTTCAAATTGCTCTTGAAGCTGAAAGAACAGGTTCACAAAATCATCTTCAAAATCTATGAATCCAAATCTGTCTTATACCTGAAGACACTGAATGAAATGAAGTATAATTTGCCGCTAATCATGCCTTTGACCTGCCCCCCACACACACACACAAACACATCAGGACCCTCTATACTCATGTGCAAAACATAGCTCTCATCCAGTATTTCAGTCCATATGTCTCTCCTAAAATGCATGAGAAAGCCATGGACTTCAATATCACTATGGATATCCTAGAAAATGAACTAACAAAGTTAGTGCTAGAGGGGCTCATCAGTGTTTGAAAAGACTGCCATAGCAATATTCTGCATGCTTGAGATATGGATCAGTATAGCACCTTTTTTGAGAATTCAATGTTCATTTGCAAAGAATTCCCAATGTCATGCCAAAGCGATGAATGTACCTTTAGCCATGCAGTGCAGCCAGTTCCATGTCAAGTGTTCTTTTTGAGAAGTGAACCAGTGTAATCTAATGGCAGCCAACAGCCAGTCACAGATAAGCACAAATATGTGATTGTGGGTTATCCCTATCTGGACCTTATTAAGTTCATCACTAAGCACACATTCCCTATGTCACTCTAGTTCTAGAGGTCCAGTTTGCTTCCCTCTACATGGGCCTGGAAGGCTTCATCTTTCAATATAGTGATGCCTCCTTCCGACTGGGCCTTGGAACTACCTACTTGCTGCCCCAATGAACATCTTGTCAGTAGAGTTTTATCCCATAGACATAATGGCAAGGGTTTCTATGGATTAACTGGGGTCTGCCCTCCTCACACAATGTTTTTCTTTTATTTCCTCCCTTGTAGCTCAGGCCCAGTGGGCACAGTGGCACTGGCTCCCCCAGTCTGCCTTCTGTGGGGCACTAGGCTGCTGGATTCCCTGGCTACATCCATGACTAACAGTTTTAGTTGTCTGCCTAGCTACACAGATTATGTGTCCCTAACCTTGGCTGTTCACCTTTGCCAAGGGCTAGGGAAACAGGTCAGGCTGGGTGACCACTCCTGCTGCTATTGTGGAAAAGGAAGAAAAAGGAGATAGGTCTGACTTTTACTACTATTTTTTCTGGGAGATTTGCTATAAAATGAAAAAAAATCTTACATATAATAAATATCCCAAAAACATAAAAAGGGAAAAAATATATTTGTACAGAAATATTTGTAGCACCTCTTTTTGTAGTGGCTAAGAATTGGAAATCAAAGGGATATCTGCCCATCAATTGGGGAATGGCTGAACAAGCTGTGATATATGATTGTGACAGGATATTATTCTTCTAAAAGAAATGACAAGCAGAATGATTTGAGAAAAACCTGAAAAACCCTGCATAAACTGATGCAAAGTAAAGTGAGCAGAACCAGGAAAATTTTGTACAAAGAAACAACAATATTATATGATGAAGAACAGTGAATGACTTAGCTATTCTCAATAATATAATTATCCAAGACAATATAAAAGACTAAAATGAAGCAAACTATCCACTGAACTGAAATTGTTTCAATATAGACTAAAGTATGCTATTTAAAAATTTTATTTTTTTCTTTATTTGAATCTTCTTATACAAAATGACTAATATGGAAATGTTTTGCATGACTGTACATGTATAACCTATATATGATTACTTACTATCCCAAGGAGGGGAAAGGGAGGGAGGGGAGAGAAGGATAGAATTTGGAACTCAAAACGTTTTTAAAAAATTTAAATATTTTAACATGAATTTGGGGGAAATAAAATATATTAAAAAGGAATTATTGTGTATAAGATTTATTAGAATATCAGCTCAATATTAATAATAATTATATATAATAAAGGATCTATAATAAACTCAAATATATTTGTTACTTGAACAAGATATAAACATATATACATGTATACACATTAATTTTGGGATATATACACATGCATAAATAATAATAAATGCATACACATACATATATATCTATGTACATAGAAAAATATGTATGTATGGAGAGAGAGAGAAATTGTACAAGTGTTTTTTAAAGTTATAGGGAATTCACAGGTAAAGAATTTTCCTCTACCTGTAAAGATCTGCATTATTTCTGGAACTAAGGTCTTAAAGGGTAGAGCACTGAGAACTTAAATAGCTTTCTCAACGTCAGTATGTGTCAAGAGATTGGACTTGAACCTAGGTATTTCTAGCACTGAGAATAGCCTTTTGTCAAAATTATTCATATTTTTTTCCAATATAAAGATGTATACATTCATTCATGAATACATATATACATACATAGAAATACACATATACATAAACACAGAATAAAGGTATAAGTACTAAATACAAAGGAATTAAACACAAGGTAGTTGAGGTGGAGGGATGAGGGAATGGTTAGTCTTAACAGTTTTAGGGATCAGCAAAATCATCTTATAAAGGATATTTCTTGATTTGTCTCTTGAAAAAGAAAATAGTTTCCATGAAGTAGAGATGAGGAGGCAATACATTCTAGGTATACTGATATCCACTGAAAAAAGTGTAGTGAAAGAAAAGGCTATGTGGAGCAGATAAAAAAGCTTTGTATAGATTGCTGTGGTTCTGAGATGTAGTATATGATGAGACCGGAAAGATGAGTTGGAGTATGAGTGTATCACTAAATGCTAGCCCAAGTATGGGATCCACATTCCATATTTTTTTGAATATTTTTGAATATTTTGAGTGAGATCTGAAAATTAGAACCAAAGAGAAAAATATATCACAGAAAAGAATGTTAAATTTATATTTAACGAAAAATATATGGTTGGAATAATTTACTGCCAAGATCCCTTCTAAATTTTAAATTACATGATTCTTCTTAAGTAATGTATTCTAGGACTGGAGATGTGACAGTCTTTGTTGCTCTTTTACATGTAACTATAAGATTCCTTGAAAGAAAAGAAGATAATTTTGGTAAGCAATTAGGGTGGCAGGAGAGTTTGTATTCTACTTTATTTACTCAAAATGGCACTTATAACTTAAATTCAAAATGTCTTTCATCTTAATAATAAGGACTGAAATTATCTCTTTAAGCATCCATTTTTACTCTCCCAAAACCTAATCTTTGTCTTCACCAAGATCTCCATGCCTACCTCTTCTCCCAGTCAATTGTCCTTCACTGTGACTCATCTTTATTTCTTCAAATTGTTGCTCCACAGTTTATTATTTCAAATAGGAATTATTTTTCTATCCTTATACTCCTCATCTATTCTACCCTTCACAAATTTCAAGCCTGGGTCATTTAACCATGAATGTTCTGTTTTCCTGCTTGCAAATTGCTGAAGGCTTCTGGGGGACATCACATATTTATGCCACCTGAGGAAATTAGTTTTTAGTGAATCTCAACTGAGTGCCCATTTATTTTTTTTCTTGGTTGACTGCAAAAGTTTTCCTTTCTCATAAAGTCTGAAGTGCTGTTGTTATCACCTTTCACATAACTGATTTTGTTCCTTATTCTTTACTGAAGAAAATGATAAAATTGTGATTTATCTCATTTCTAGTACTATGTTCTTCAAAGTCTCTCTGCAACATCACCTCTCCTATTCTCCTTGATTAGACTTCTTGCCAACACATGTTCCCTTGCCTTTGTCACCTATTTTAAGAGTTTATTCTGGGACAAGATGGCAAAAGAGAAGCAGTGACTCTCCTGAGCTCTTCCCCAAGACCCTTCCAAATACCTTCGGATAATGCCATGACACAATTATTGGAGAAGTAGAACCCACAAAAGATCAGGGTGAAATCACTTTCTAGCCAAAGACAACTTAGAAGGTCATCAGGAAAGGTCTGTTGTACTCCAGTAAGAGTGGAGTACAGCAAGCCCAGGCCATGCCATCACAGATTCAACCCCAGTACAGACCCAGTCCCAGTCACAGAAAACTAGGAGCATGCCTCAGGAGACTCTGAATCAACAGCAGAACTCAGCCCACAGATAGTAAGGGGGGGACAAACAAATGGTCAAAAGGAGATTGATTACAGGAGTCTCTTTGCTAGCACTGAGACAGGACTCTTGTTTTGCCCAAACTTGGATCCAAGTCTTGGGTGGTGGTCCCAGGCAGGGGAGGAGCACAAGCACACAAAAGCTTGTAGATACAGTGCAGCAGGGTTCTGTTCATAGTTCCAGGGTAGCAAAGTAGGCCTGTGGTAGCTTGTATATAAGAGCACAGGCCAGGACAGTAGTAAACATGCATCTCCTGAAATCATAACACCTTGTAAGAACTAAGGCCTTACAAATTCCTAGAAATATCTCAGGAAAACAGTTGCTCAAAACCCCTCAAACTTGGGACAGTATGCCCTTCACAAAGGAAACAGGGCCCCACTTTAAAAAAAAAAGAGTAAAAACTCAGGAAATAAGCTGGGAACATGAGCAAATGGAAAAAAAAAGCTGACCCTAGACAGTTTCTATATTGAGAAATATAGAATATACATACAAAACTTCTAAGAAAAATATGAATTTGTCTCAGGCCATAGAAGTGCTTAAAAAAGACTTTGAAAATAAGGTAAGAGAGATAGAGCAAAAATAGTAAGAGAAATTATAGCAATGCAAGAAAATCATGGGAAAAAAATTCAATAGCTTGGTAAAGGAATCACACACATACACACACACACAAATACTGAAGAACAGTACACTTTAAAAACCAGACTAGGCCAAATGGTAAAAGAGGTACAAAAAGCTAATGAGGAAAACAATGCCTTGAAAAGCCAAATTGGCCAAATGGAAAAGGAGGTAAAAAAGCTCTCTGAAGAAAAAATATCCTTAAAATTAGGATTGAGTAAATGGAAGCTAATGACTGTAGGAGAAATCAAAATACAATAAAGCAAAACCAAAAAATGGGAAAAAATGAGAGAAATGTAAAATATCTCATGAAAAATAACTGACTTAGAATATAGATTCAGGAAAGGGAATTTGATAATTATTGAACTACCTGAAAGCCAACATAAAAAAAGAGCCTACACATCATTTTCCATGTATTTATCATGGGAAATTGCCCTAATATTCTAGAACCAGAAGGTAAAAATAGACATTTAAAGAATCCACCAAACAACTCCTGAAAGAAATCTCAAAATGAAAACCCCCGAGAATATTATAGCCAAATTCCAGAGCTCTCAGGTCAAGGAGAAAATACTACAAGCAGCCAGAAATAAACAATTAAGGTATTGTGGACCCACATTCAGGATAACACAAGATCTAGCAGTTTCTACATTAAAGGATGAGAGGTCTTGGAATATGATATTCCAGAGGGCAAAGGAATTGGGATTGAAACCAACCATCACCTAACTAGCAAAACTGAGTATAATACTTCAGCAGGGAAATATAGGAATTCAATGAAATAGAGGACTTTCAGGTATTCTTGATGAAAAGATCTGAGCTGAATAGAAAATTTGACTTTCAAATACAAGACACTAGCAAAGCATAAATAGGTCCACAGGAAAAAGAAGTCATAAGGCATATTAAAAGGTTGAACTCTTTACAATCGTACAAGGGAAGATTATACTTGTAACTCATAAGACCTTTCTAATCATTAGGGCAGCTGGATAGAATATATTTATTGTTTGGTTTTTTTTTTTTTGGTGTTTTTTTTTTTTTTTTTGTGAGGCAATTGGGGTTAAGTGACTTGCCCAGGGTCACACAGCTAGTAAGTGTTAAGTGTCTGAGGCCAGATTTGAACTCAGGTACTCCTGAATCCAGGGCTGGTGCTCTATCCACTGTGCCACCTAGCTGCCCCAGAATATATTTATATAGAGGTCACAGGTTTGAGTTGAATATGAAGTGATGATATATTTTAAAAAATAAAAGTAAGAATGGAGAAGAATGCACTGGGAGAGAGAGAGAGAGGGAAAGGTGGGATGAGATAAAGTATCTCATATAAAAGAAATGAGAAAAAGCTTATGTAGTAGAGGGCAAGATGGAGGAGGTCTGGGGGAGTAAGTGAGCTTTACTCTCATCAGAATTGACTCAAGAGGGAGTAACATGGGCAGCTAGGTGGCACAGTATATAAAACACTGGCCCTAGATTCAGGAGGACCTGAGTTCAAATCAGGCCTCAGATACTTGACACTTACTAGCTGTGTGACCCTGCAAGTCACTTAACCCTCATTGCCCCACCTCCACAGCCCCCAAAAAAGACCCTTATAAAAAAGAGGGAGTAACTTACACATTCAATTGCGTATAGTAATCTATCTTACCCTGCAGGAAAGTAGAAGGGTAAGGGGATAAGGGTGGGAGGTGATAGAAGGGAGGACAGATTGGGGGAGGGGGCAGTCAGAAGCATAACACTTTTGAAGAGGGACAGGGTGAAAGAAGATAAAAAATAGAGTAAATAACATGGAGAGGGAATAAGATGGAGGGAAATACAGCTAGCAATAGTAATTGTGAAAAAAATCAAGCAACTTTTTCTGACAGGCCTCATTTCTCAAACACATAGAGAACTGAGTCAAATTTATTAAAATAAGAGCCATTCCCTAATGGATACATGATCAAAAGATATGAAAATTTCAAATGAAATAATCAAAGTTACCTATAGATATATGAAAAAATGCTCTAATTCACTATTGATTGGAGAGAGCCAGGTCAAAATAATTCTAGGGTACTACCTCTTACCTATTGGATTGGATAATAGGAAAGCAGAGGATAATGACAAATGTTATAGGGGATATGGGGAAAATGAGACATTAAAGCACTCTTGGTAAAGTTGTGAACTGATTCAAACATTCAGTAGAACAATTTGGAACTATGGCCAAAGAGCTATAAAACCTAGTAATACCACTACTAGGTCAGTATCCAAAAAGAGAAAAAAAAAGTTGAATTTGAAATTGTGGAGATGCCATCAATTGATGAATGGTTGAACAAATTGTGGGATGAGATTATTATGAAACACTATTGTGCTATGAGAAATGATGAGCAGGATGCTATCAGAAAAATGTGGAAAGACTTACATTAACTGATGCAAAGTGAAATGTCCTGTATACAAAATAACAGCAATATTGTAAGATAATCCGCCGTGAATGACTTTTTTCAGCAATAAAATGATCCAAGACAGCTGTGAAGGACTTATGAAAAATGCAATCCATCCCCAGAGAAAGGACTGATGTTGTCTGAATACAGATTGAAACATAATTTTTTTCATTCCTTTTCTGAAGTTTTTTTGTCTGTTTTCTTTCACAACTTGACTAATGTGGAAATGTTATGTATGACTACACAAATATAACTTATTTTGAATTGTTTGCATTCTTAAGGGTGAGCGGTGGGGAGGGAGGGAGGAAGAGAATTTGGAACACAAAGTTTTAAAAAAACAATTTTTTAAATTGTTTTTTATGTAATTTGGGGGGAAAATACAATTCTAAATAAATGGGGAAAAAAGAGTTTGGTCCATTGAATAACCCCTCTTTCTATTATCTTATTATATTATCATTGTCAGATAGTATTTCCCAGCTAGCTACAAATATTCTCTGGTTAACCCAGTCTTAAAATATAAGAAAGATATTATGTTGCTTTGTCATTCCCTCAAGCTTTTTTTTCTGCATCTTTCATCCAACTTCCTAGGATATTCCTAGAAAGAAAACTCATTGCCTAGATGTTATTACCATTATCGCTTTTTAAGTTTTAGCAATCTGATTTGTAACCCAAACTTTTTACTCAACTGCCTTTCTGCCTTTCTTTCTTTTTTCTTTTTTTTTTTCTTTTTCACACAGCTAGTAAGTGTTAAGTGTCTGAGGTCAGATTTGAACTCAGGTCCTCCTGAATCCAGGGCCGGTGCTCTATCCACTGGGCCACCTAGTTGCCCCTCAACTGCCTTTCAAAGGTTACTAAAGAGATCTTTACAGATAACCTTGATGGCCTTTTTCTTAATTCTCATCCCACTTAATATTTATGCAATTTTTGACATTGTTTACTATCCTCTCCTTCTAGATACTCTCAATTTTTTAGGCTTTACTGTTATAACTCATTCCTGTGTTTCCTTCTACAGGCTAATACAGTAGTGTTAACTTCTAATTGAAATGGATCTCTGCAAACCATATATTGACTCAAAAAATCACAAATTAAAAATATTTATGTTGTGTTTTATTTAGTTTGTTACACATTTCCCAATTATATTTTCACCTTTTTCAGTCTGCTCTGGAGTTTTACAGACCAAGAGTATCACTTCTGCTCTAAATGTTCTCATTTGATTGTATAGGCTTATTGAATTTTACATTCACTATTCCCAAGTCTATCTGTATTATATCTTTGTCCAGAAATCTAATTTCCCATTTATAAGTACATTATGAACATCCTTACTTTTCTCTCCCATTGTCTCATTAAAAACAAACTCACAAAGCTTCCTAAACCTTTATCATCTTTAGTCTTTTCTAATATGCTCAACTTATTTTCATATTGCTCTCTTTTAAACACCCAGTACTCTATGCAAAATGGAACATTTAGTGTTCTGGGGACTCTTGACTTTTCTGTTCTCTGAATTCCCACATCTTTGTTTTTGCATAAGGCATCCTCAATGACTGGAATAAATTTTATTCTCACATGAACTTTTGCCATTTACACCTTCCTTTAAGATTCACCTGAGTTAACAACGTACTAACATTTGTACTCATCCCAGTGGTTTGGAGTATTGTTGCTTCAAACTTGGAAAGGATCTCAGACCACATTGCAATTTTTTTTTCATTTTGTTGATGAGGAAACTGCGGCCAAGAAAAGTGAAGTAATTTGCCCATATGAATAGAACTCAGAACTTCTGATTCCGGATCTAGCATTCACTCTCTGGAATATCCATATCTTTATGCTTATTGACCCCCCCACACACACACACACCATATAATGTAAACTTCCTAAAGGCAAAGTGTGTGTGTATGTTTGTGTGTTTGTGTGTGTGTGTTTCAGTTATGTCCAGAAATTACTCCTTCCCATGGTTAATAAATTATTTTTGGATCGAGTTGAATTCCAATTCTGAAATTCTTTGACTAATGTGATTGTGTGAGTTCAGGTAAACCACATCACCTCTTGAAATGCAAATTTACTCATCTTAAAATGAGATGAGAATCTGAGGGTTCTTTCAAGATTATATTATCTATGATACTGAGATTCAGCCACTTGGTGATAATTGTTCATTGTACTGCTATTAAAGATACTTGCCCTGAGGGTGTGTGTGTGTGCATGTGCGTGCGGGCGTGCGTGCGGGTGTGCATGCATGTGTGTGTGTGTGTGTGTGTGTGTTTACATTCCCAAAGTGCAAGTTCTTTAAAGAGAGTTAACTTGGCAGGGCATCTTTGTAATGACAATTTTACAGTGGAAAATTTGGCATACAGTTTTGATGGTCCACCCAGGAGTAGCGTTGGGTAGTTGTGGGGACCATTTTTTAATTGGGGAATGCTAACTAAACAGCTCGCCGCAATATTGGGGCAAAGAAGGAGACAGACAGCCTCCCTAAAAAAAGAACAAGATTTATTTTAACAAGAATGAACTTAAAAAAAATACACACACAAATAGGATCAGTAGGATCAAGGGAAAGGAAATAAAATGGGGAAAGGGAAATTATAATACCTGAAAACATACTACCGCCCAGGAATCAGCTGAAAATACGCAGCAAAACACCTGTCGCTTTCCAGCTTCCACCTAGAATGCCCAATTCTCCTCTCCCAAACCTAGAAACACCCCTACACAGCCCCAGCCAATGGGATGGCCGCTCTGACAGTCACATGACTGCCCTCACTAGGCTTCCAACCATTATAATTTTGCCAGGCCCATGTAGGAATTGACAAGCGGTGATGATGTGAGGTGCCAGATCCCTGGCAATGGCTACAACCAGTGGGTGGAGCACCATGCGGTTTGCAGAGCCAGTGCATGCCGAGGCATTAAAACCTCAAATAACAATTAATTCTTTACATAGAAAAATCTTAAATTCAAAAATAAACGGATTTTTTTTTCAACAAGGTGAGGGGAAAAGCTTCAATTTCTCCAAAATAACTGTTGAATCTATCAATCAAGCAAAATAGGGAAGAGGAGTCAACTACAATCCTCCTCAAAGCAACCAGAGACATCTCTCTCTCTCTATTTCCCTGTCTCTGTGGTTGTCTGTCTGTCTGTCTGTCTCTCCACACACACACACACACACACACATGCACACACATGCACACAAGTACACATATGGGTAAGGGAGCAAAAAATCTATTAGAATGGGAGACTTTGTTAGTACTCTCATGTAAGAAGCAGAATTATTATGCCCAAATGTACCATAAGAGTGAAAACCCATTGGGGTTTTCTTAGCAAAGATACTAAAGTGGTTTGCCATTTGCTTCTCCAGTTCATATTACAGATGATAAAAGTGAAGCAAACTGGGTTAAGTAACTTGCTCAGGGTTACTCAGCTAGTATTTTCTGATGCTGCATTTGAACTTAGGAAGATGAATCTTCTTAACTCCAGTCCCAGCACTCTATATACTGTGCCTACATTATGGAGGTCAATTAGGATCATTTCTGGAGGAAAAAAAAGTCAAGTTGGCTGAACTTGTGTCTATTTTAAAAATAGAAAGATTGTTTCTCATTTTCCATAAATGATAATGATTACCAATGTATTTTAAAAGATTTTTGATAATCCACAAGGCAAGCATCAGACTAAGTTAAGTCTATATTTTATGGATTTCCTGAGAATAAATTTTACTTAAATGAGTTTTATAAGGTTAGTCATTTCCAGGAAAAGCTGAAATAATGAACTTGTTCAAAGGACGTATAACCCATGAATCAGAGAATATAATTTCAGAATAGTCTGGAAGAGAAAAAAATAATGAAAGGAACAAAGCAAAAAGCAAAAAAAAAAAAAATAGAACAAGATACACTGCTGAATTTGGTAGGACAGGTCTGTAATTTCTGTTGCTAGGGAAGGGAAGGTTTGGATAAATGGGATCATTTGGGTTTTGGAATTCTGAACTTTACTAGGGTTAATGTCAATCAAGTTTAGGGGAGTGGGGAAGAGTTCAAATCCAGTTTCAGAGACTTTTTAGCTATATGGCTATGTGAATCTGGGTAAGTCATATAAATTCTACATTACTCAGTTTTCTCATCTGTAAAAATGAAAATACTAATAGCACCTTCTTCATGGGATGAGGATCAAATGACATAGTAAAGCACTTAGAAATGGGCCTCGAACATAGAAGGAATACTTATTCGTTTCTTCTCCTAAAGTCTGGTAGTAATATAATAATTGCTAAGATAGGGAAGCCATCAAGCTACTTATGAAATTATTAACCAGCCAAAGCTGGAAAAATGGGGCAGGTTATAATTTCCCTCCTGATTCATATGGAGGGTCGAACATGAGAGTATCTAGGCTCTGCTCATCTAGGCCAAAAACAATAGGAAAAGCCAGTCCTAAATAATAATAATAATAATAATAATAAACAGGAGGAAGATGAGAGGAAGGAGGAGGAACAGGAGGAGGAGGAGAAATATAAGAATCTAGAGGAGAGGAAGATCTAAGTGAGAAGGGAAAGAGAAGGGGTAAAAGGAAAGAAGAAATAGGTAATTAAATAAGAACAAGGGGGGGAAGAGTCATTTTTAGGAACACCCAAATTAGAGAAAGGATAGGAGAACTGGAGCAGCGGAACGAAAAGCTTGTGGGAATAGGGTTGTATCAAAGTGTATAACCTAAATAAATGATAGGGATAGAGTAAAAGCTTTAACTTAACAAGTTAAAAATCTAAACACATACACACAAGAAATACATGAAGGAAAATACTTATCCCACTTTTATATTTGAACCAAGTAAAACTACAATAAAAGTGGATAAGAAAATAATATCCTGCTATTTTTAAAATTCAAGATACACATGTAAAAAGCAAAGTTATACACAAAAAATGGGAAGCAGATACATTTACTACAAAACAATTAAATAGACATGCAAAATGTACAATTATACTATCTCATAAAGCAATTTAAATGTCAATATCAATAAAATTAAATTATACTGTATATACTCGAAGCAACCATAGAAAATAAAACAGTATAATGGCATAAATTCTAAATATATTAAAAAACTCAATTGCAAAAAATGTGTCTAAAAACACAATAATAGTAGGTGACTTTGGATTCTTCTCTGCAGGACACATCTAAGAGCATTTTTTTATGTTGTTATTTTGAAAACATGGAATAAAAAATGTACTTCAAGGTTTTGAATTTTAGCAATTTATGAAATCTTCTAAATGTTATCATTGAAAAATGCACATGGAATTTCATCTTGCCAATGTTCTTCACTCTTCTGTGTTCTATTAGAGTAATTAAGATATATTTACTGTATATATTTTTTTCTTTTTCTTTTTTTGAGTTGAAAAATTAAAGAAGTCTAGAGTGGAAATTCGGTCAGTCTAGATTCTTGCTTATAATGTGATTTTGAAGTTAATCAAATTATTGTAAATAATTATTAGCGATTTTTGAACAAAAAAGAAAATATTGATCTATGAATGTATATGTGTATATAGGTGTATAGTATCATTCAACATCACAAAACTTGATGTTAGTTTGTTTTTCTTCATTTTAGATTAATCACTTCTCTGTAAAAAGGTGAGTGGCCATGTTTAATTTAAGACACCATATTTATCAGCTTTTCAATTTTTTTTTTTTCCCTACTGTAAGGGGCTAAAATTCTAGCTAGTCTCTCTAAAGTATCTAATGAGTGATCGCCAATAAATTATAAGCTTTAGCAAGAGTTAGACTTTTAAGCATTTATTAAGGAGAATAAGAATTTGGTGAAAAGAGAAAGAGGCCTAGATTCAGCTATCTATCTCAGGAAGCCTTCATTTCTGCTCCACTTTCCATGAGAGTCCTGATGAAAAAAAAAAAGCAAGAGAGCCAGCCTTGCCCCTTCTTCCTCCCACAAGCCTCCTGTGAAACTAGGAACATCCCATCCACATGCACACACAGCGGTAGCTTTGATAGACAGTATCCACAAGCAAACGTCACTTCCTGATGCCAAGGACAAGCCACATGACTTGCCCTCCGATGCCTTCTCCTCGTGGCAGAGCTTTCCGACAATAACTCTCCAGCAGGTGACATCACTCCAAGCTTTACAATACAATGTTATTGGATGAGTTGTTTTAGTTCTGCTCACTTTACTTTTCATTTCATGATTTCAAAGTTTCTTTTGATGTTGTCAATTTCATGTAGCACAATAATATTTTTACATTCACATATCACACTTTTGTTGTTCTTTGTTTGTTTGCTTGTTTTTATGTTCCCCAATACAAAATATTGAAACTTAGTTTATAATTTTGGCTACCATAAAAATAGCTGTTATGAGTAGTTTTGTGCATAGAGATCCCTTTCTTATTTCTTTGATTTATTTGGAAATAGGCAGAGTAGTGGTATAGCTAAGTCAGTGGGAACTCACAATCTGGTAACTTTCTGGCCATGGTTCCAAATTGCTTTCCAAAATTGTTGGAACAGTTCATATTTACTCTATCAGTTCACACATGTGCCTGTTTTCCCCACATATTCTCCAACATTTGTGATTTTCCACTTTTCTCATCTCTGCCTATATGGCGTGCGGCCTTAAAAGTCACTAGTTTTAGTGATTTAGTACATCTATTTATGATTGTAGATAGCTTGGAGTTCTTTCTTTATAAACTGTCTTTCCACATCTATTGACATTTCTTAATTGGAGAATGGCTCATATTTTAATAAATTTAAATAATCTATTTATCTCTGAATTTAGATAAACAAACAAAACAAACCAACTTCCTTTATTCCAAAGAAATAGCTCATGCCCTTTTAAAAGAGAGTGACACTTATTAATCAAATACTTCTATCTGCAATTCAAAGGGATTTCTGACACTTAGCATCTACCAACACAACTTTAGAAGCAGTCAGATGTTGGTAATCTCATGACTACAACTTGTCTCCCAGTTCCATTGCAGCCAAATTCTGCTTCCTCCAACGTTCCTTCTCCCACGAGTCCTCTTTTTAACCATTCTATCTATGAGGAGCAGAGTTAACAGACAGAAAGAGGAGATAGCAAAGAGATTTTTTTTAAAGTTCTCCTCAGAATGCTTCTATGACATTCAGCCTAGATTAGTCATTCTGGTCTAATCAGGTTGTCTTTGACATTCCTAGTCAAGTCTCTTCTACAATCTACTCCAACTTCTGAGCTACCAAAGATTGAAAACAAATACATAGTTGGATACATACATATATATATATATATATATATATATATATATATATATATATATATATATATATATATATATATATATATATATATATACACACACACACACATATATATAGAGAGAGAGAGAGAGAGACATATGCATATACATATACATCATATACATAGATACATAGATAAAGATATATACTTGTTTTCAATATTTGGAAGCTCAGAAGTTATATGTGTGTGCACACATATGTGTAAACATATATGCACACATATATACATATTAGAAGCATGTGTATACTCACACACATACACACAACTCTTACTTCTGGTATAGATATTGGAATCCAAGGTACCATTTAGCTGATATTTACTGCAGCTAGGCATCACAGTGGATGGAATTCTAGACCTTTATACAGGAATACTTGAATTTAAATCTTGCCTGAAATACTAGACATGTGACTCTGGGCAAGGGATTTAGCCTTTCTTAGCCTAAATTTTCTCATCTATAAAATGAGGATAAAAGCACTTACCACAGAAGGTTGTAGTAAGGTTCAAATGAGATAGCATATGTCAATCACATTATGAACCTTTAAGCATTGTAGAAATACTAATTAGGATCATAATATAGTTATTGTTAATATTTATTATTATTTTATTTTCATGTGATCTAGGTTCCTATTAAGCTAATTCATTGATGATAGCTATCATAATAACTATCATATGAAAACAACTTCTGTTAATATGGACTTATAGATCTTCTGAAAGTGAGGTAGAAAGGAATTTCCTGATAATGGAGAGAGTAACATTAGCAAAGATAAAAGACAGTAACCATCACTAGGACATGTGCACATATTTCTGTATGTACACATGACTTTGCAACAAAATAAGTCTATCTATAAATGTTTCCATTCTTAACATCTTTTTTGAAGAAAAGTAAGATACACACTTCTTCTAATACCAATCAAATATTTTGTATGCCACTTTATTTAGTTTAATCCACAACCTTAACCTTTCTGGATTTTTTCCCCTAACACTGATATCATATCACAACAATGCCAATTCTAAGAGATTCCTTTAGACATGGGATCAGAGTCTCAGTTTCTGCTCCAGCAACTGAACACAAGGCTATCTTCTCCTAGTGCTAGAATACTTCAGGATCTGTCTCCATAATCATTTGCCTCTTGGAAAATTAGGATCCCTAGCTACTAAAACCTGTGCTGAAGGGAATTTCTGTCATTGTTATTCAATTTCACTCAAGAATACCTTAGCTGAAACTAAAAAAAGACCACTTAGATCTAAAAGCAACAGTTAGGTAAATTCTATGATCAAAGTAACCATTATAGCATCTTACATAATGATATCATTTTCCTCAATACGATTATATTTCTCCCAAAGGCAAAGTTCCCAAAGGCAAAATTACACATTTCATTTCTAAGCATACTACATCTTCATTAACCAAAAATCACACTCTTCCAATACTATCTTATTTTCATATTTAATGGACCCCAAAGGGCAGAGAGATAAAATGAAAACAGAAATTGAAGCTTTTATGAGCTATAGTAGGACCATTGGTTTTTGTGTCAGTTATAGATAATTGGCTCTATAATATCATTCCATTTAATAGACCACTACTTGCACTCTGATCCTCAGGAAAGGTCCTACCCTTCATTTTACTTTATTCATTACAATATAGTAAAACCAAAACTAAGACACCTACTAGACATCAATAGACAACTTTAGAATGTAATTTTAAGAAATGGTTCATTTGAATGCCAACTCTATTCCAATCAGTATTAATCAGTTTGATATTTTATATAATTCATAGTTATAATTAGATAACATATGTTCTTATAGCAGACCATTATCATGAGCCTCAAACTTTAATGTAATGTTCATTACTTGTTTACCCGTTATGAAGCCCACTTGCACAACCAGAAGAATGCTGACAAAGATATCTATCCTGTTCTACTAAAATTCCATGTCCAAACCCAGCATGAGTAGGACGCCTTGATATTTTGGAAAGTTCCCTACTTTATGTTTTACCTCTCAACAGTGCTCTTTTGTCCAACATGAGCGGGTGATGACCAACTTATGACAACTTGGTCAATGGAGATGTCCCATGCTTCATGATCTCCCCTGATATGTCATTTTTGGCCCTCAAGATCATGGTCTATCAATCAAAGAGATTCCATGTTTTAGAATGCCTGGTTTTTGCATATTTATGTATCAAATCTTATAAAAATGAGGTCTTGGAAGAAGGAGCTATCTCAGATCATGAGGAAGGTCTGATGTCTACTTCCGTAGAGGGTATTATGATGGACCATTTAAAAAAGTTCCATTGGCTCAAAACTATGCCTGTGTTTTTTTTCTTGCTGATTAGTCAATTATAGTCCCCACATTAACAAAAAGAAAACCAAAAATTTATGAACATTAGACACCTAAAAATAAAATAAAATAGTGTACAAAACATAAGAAAAAAATTCCTATCAGTTCATTACTGAGTACAGTCATACAAGTTATCTCCACGGATGGACTGTAATATGCATGTCTCCCAATTTTTACATTGTATTTTGATTGTACTATAAAACAATCACTATTAATCTCAATATTTTTCACAGATGAAAAAATGTGGCACCATTTTCTATCAATTATCATGCACAACAAAAATCAAACATATAATATACAAATTATTGTCCCCAACTAAATTACAAAAAGCTGTATTCAAAAACTTTGTATGGAGTATCTAATTAGTGTTATACTGAACCCAGTTTCTGCCTGATTATAATTTTTTAAATGAATCAATTCAGGATTATCTGGCAATTTAGATTGGTTAAATCTAAAATGATAAATAAGGTGCCCAATTATTCTTTTCCAGAGCCTGTCTGGCAAATATAACCCATATCTCCTGCTAAAGTATAGGGGAAAAAAAAACAGCTACCTTTTGTTAATCCTGAAAAAATTCTAACCTCTAATTAATAATATTAGAAAATCAGTAGCAACTCCTCCCTACACTCACTCTCTCTGTCTCTCTGTCTCTTTCTCTGTCTGTCTCTCTCTCAATCTCGCTCTCGCTCTCTCAGAACAAAAGAACAAAAGACCTCTTTATTTTTGTCTTTGGACACTTTAAAATATAAGATAATCCATGCCTACTCTCTCTCTCTCTCTCTCTCTCTCTCTCTCTCTCTCTCTCTCTCTCTGTCTGTCTTTCTTTTGTTCTTCAACTTAAATGGTGTCTTTTGATCTTTTGGGGGTTTCTTCCATATTCTTTATAGGGCCTACTTCCAGAGGTATTCCAGTGCAATGACTCACTATTCTTACTATTGTTGGTGCTCAAACTTCCCCTTATAAGTTAGTAATAAAAAAATTATAAAAAGGTGGTTGTCCAGATAAAGGTCACTGTTCTGCACTACTGAAAGTTTTATACTGATGAGTGTCTTCTCACCTCCAATAGAAAGAAAATTTAAAAAAAAAACTATTAAACTTTAGTTGCCATTTTTTCCCACTGAGCCAGTTCTTGATTATTTCCTAAATAAGGATCTTTGTGATGATGAGATTTGCATTCTTTCCTGCATACAGACTTCTGAGTATATATTTAAGTACTCTCTTAAAGTTTCTTTTACTGACTGACATATGTATTCTTGCCTTTGATCCACAGATTCAGTTTACAGAATTTCTAACTCTTCATATATCTCAGGTCAAAATGCCTTTGTTGTATAGTAATCATGTCTCTATATTCAGAGACAGAGTCTGCTGGTATAGAAACTTCATTTAATAATGAAGATCAGGAATTGTTCAATAATGTAAGATCTTTTTTCCCTTTTTAATTAATTTTTTTTTGGTTTTGCCTTTTTGGTTCTCCTTTATTATCCTTTATCCAAAGCATTGCTTCTATCCTTTCTTTGAGCTCACTTTTGGATCCAGTATAGGGTTTTTTTTGTTTGTTTGTTTTATTTAAGTCTCTTTCTATTGTCATTATGATTCTTCCACAGCCTCAACTCATTTTGGCCTTTAACTTTCCTGGCATAATTCTCACAAGACTCCATCAATATTTTATATTCATGATCAGGACTTTCTATTGTTTCCCTCTTCCATTCTATCTTTAAAAAAAAAAAACAACAAAAAACTGAATTGCTGGATGAGTTCATTTGAGGACATATTTGTCTCCTTACATGGCTTCCCCTTTTCTTCTGCATCAAAATCATTCATGTTTATGTCTTCAAAATTTCATTCTTAGTAGCCTTAGATTCTTCTTTTTTTGTGTGAGGCAATTGGGGCTAAATGACTTGCCCAGGGTCACACAGCTAAAAATAATTATTAATAATGTGGATTTTGGTGGGACATAGGAACCCCCCACTTTAGGGCTTAGCTCAGGAACCTTACCTGATATTTTTATTTTTTTTTATTTTTTGAAGGGCAGTGAGGGTGGGCTCACACAGCTTCTAAATGTCAATTGTCTGAGGCCATATTTGAACCCAGGTCCTCCTGAATCCAGCCTCACATTGTTCTTGATCTGACTTCTCTTTAACGTTTCGTCTCCTAAACTCTGGGATACTCATTGACTTATGCCTGGTTTTCCCCTTCTTCATTCACTTATCATAAATTCAAAGCTGAAATAATCACTTTTTTTCTAAATTCCAAACATTTTTTTAATCAATGCATTTAATAAAGATTTATTGATTAATTAGTTTGTTATTGTACAGAAGCAAGTGTAAGAGCGGTTTCTCTAATCACTTCTTCTACCATATATTGAATTCAGTAAGGCAAGTCAAGAATTAATAATTGCCCTGCTTTGAACAGAGAGAGAACTCCAATGGATCCCTAGATAATTAAGTTTCCCATTACTACTATATCCTACCTCAATACCAGCTTAGTGACTCATTTCTAGAACTCATCATCCATTTTCTCCTTGAGGCCAGGCTGTCTATAATATATTACCGGGGGCGGCCAGGTGGAGCAGTGGATAAAGCGCTGGCCCTGGATTCGGAAGGACCTGAGTTCAAAGCCAGCCTCAGACACTTGACACTTACTAGCTGTGTGACCCTGGGCAAGTCACTTAACCCCTATTGCCCCGCAAAAAAAAAAATTATATATATATATATATATATATATATATATATATATATATATATATATATATATGTTCCCACAAAAGGTAGAGCTTCTATCTCCCTCTCCCACTAGCTTTATTCAAATTCCCTCCATCATACTTCCTGCCTCTGACAGGTTGTACAACCACATGTCATGTATGTTGCTGAGAGGAGGCCTATCCAGGTAATAAGTGGTACTAAATGACCTCTGATGTCTCTTCCAACTCTGAGGGTCTGCAGTTGGGATTCAGTGGACATAGTTGCTCAAATGTATTACCCAGATCCAATGCTTCACCATCTTGGCCACATACCCTTCCTCTCCATCTAGGACCCAAAGTGAGGTCCCCCCTTCCCTTTGCCAGGATCAGAATGACAATTCTTTTGGTCATACTTATGACAATCCAACTGCACCCTGAACACACACACAGACATCCAACTCTTTGTGCTAGTTTCTTCCTGTCCAGCTGTTCCTGTTACCAGGAATCAGAATGCAATCAGCAATTTCGTCCTAGAATACATCTGTCCTTCTTAGTAGTAGCTACCTTACTAGAAATGTATCCAGTCTGAATCTTCAACCATGTGTCCATTTAGCTATACAAGGCCCCATATGCTATTCCTTACAGGGTTAAAGGATAACTACTTAGCCTTAGTCTGTTGACCTTGGGTTTTTCTATGCTGGCTACCCAGGGTGAAACAAAGATTCCTATAAATAGGGGAAACAATCATAATCTTAATAATGTGATAGCTAATATTTACATAGTGCTTTAACAACTTGCATATATTATTTCATTTGAATATCAGGACAACTCTATGAAGTAGGTTTTATCATTAGGCCTATTCCAAAGTTGAAATAATAGAGGTCAAGAGTAATTAAGTGACCACCTGTGGCAGGATTTTCACTCAGGTTTTCTTAACTCTAAGTATAATGCTCTTTATTATTATGGAAGGAACTCTGAAATGAATGTAATCTGAGTATGGGCAAAACAACAGTGTTAGTAAAGAGATCCCTATAACCTCCTTCTGGCTAATTGTTTCACTCTCCTTATCTTCTGTGGGCTGAGTTCCAGCACATGGGGTTTTCCCCCAGTTTTGTCACTAATGCATTGTATGATATTGGGGAAGTTGCTTTTCCTTTTACTCTGTAAAAAGGGGAGGGGTGTTGATTCAATGATTGACAAGGTACATTCCAGTTTTTACAACTGGTGATTCTATGATGATGCATCTTATAGTAGTCATTTTCCACCTAGAAATGAGTGACCTGAAAGAATAGTCCTCACAGGGTTTGACCCCTGTGAAGGAACCCCTTATCACAGTCATCATCATCTTCACCACCATCATCTTCTCCACTATCACATAGACAACTGGTGTCCCAGTGGATAGAGCACTGAATCTCATATCAGGATAGAGCTGAGTTCAAATTTGATCCTACATACCTACTAACTGTGTGACTCTGGGCAAGTCACTTAAGTTCTGTCTGCCTCAGGTTTCTTTCTATAGAATGGGGATAAAAATAATTACAGCTACCACCCAGCTTTGTTAATTTACACCATTCACCTCTCCCTTCCTCATCCTCCCAGTGCATTCCTATCTCACTCCTTAATTTTATTTTTTACAAGGTATTATACATTTACATTCAACTTATACTTGTGCCTTCTATCTGAATACGCTCCATCCAGCTGTGCTAATAATGAAAAAGTTCTTATGAGTTACAAGTATCATCTTCCCATGTAGCAGTTTAACCTTTTAATGTAAATAGTTTAAGCTTTTATATCCCTTAAAACTTCTTTTTCAGCTTTACTGTTTTATGCTTCTCTAGAGTCTTGTGTTTGAAAGTCAAATTTTCTATTCAGCTCCTGTCTTTTCATCAAGAATGCCTCAAAGTGAGAGGCAGAGCCAAGATGGCATAGGAAAAGCAGTGACATCTCTGAGCTCTCCCCAAGACCCCTCCAAATACCTTAAAATAATACCATAAGACAATTTCTGGAGCAGCAGAACCCACAAGAGGACAGGGTGAAATAATTTTCCAACCAAAGACAACTTAGAAGGTCAGAAGGAAAGGGCAATTGTATCCAGGGGAGAGTGGAGCACAGCCCTATGTGTAGAAGCTGCTAGATCTCGTGTTATCCCGACTCTAGCTGCAGAATACGGGAATTGTTTCTTTTTGCCTGCTTGCAATATTTTCTCCTTGAACTTGGAGCTCTAGAATTTGGCTATAATATTCTTAGAAGTTTTCATTTCAGATCTATTTCAGGAGCTGATAGGTGCATTCTTTCATTTTCTATTTTACCTTCTGGTTCTAGAATATCAGGGCAATTTTCCCAGACAATTTCTTGTAAGATGATCTTTAGGATCTTTTTTAGATTATGTCTTTCATGCAGTCCAATGATTTTCAAATTGTCTTTCCTGGATCTATTTTCCAGGTCAGTTGTTTTTCCAATTAGATAATTCATATGGCCTTCTATTTTCTCATTCTTTTAGTTTTGTTTTATTGTTTCTTGATTTCTCATAAAGTCATTAGCTTCCATTTTCTCAATGCAAATTTTTAAGGAGTTATTTTCTTCAGAGAGTTTTTGTACCTTCTTTTCCATTTGGCCAATTTGGCTTTTCAAGACATTCTTTTCTTCATTCGCTTTTTGTACCTTTTTTACCACTTGGCCTATTCTCTTTTTTAAGCTGTTATTTTCTTCAGCATTTTTTTGTGTCTCCTTTACCAAGCTGTTGACTTTTTTCGTGTTTTTGTTGCCTCACTCTCATTTCTCTTTCCATTTTTCCTATACCTCTCATTTTATTTTCACAGTCCTTTGTGAGCACTTCTATGTTCTGAGAAAAATTCATATTTTTCTTGGAACCTTTGAATGTAGTAGCTTTGACTTTGTTATCTTCTTCTGAGGGCGTATTTTTATTTTCCTTGTCACCATAAAAAACTGGTCAGCATTTTTTTTTCCTGTTTGCTAATGTTACGGCCTATTTGTTGACTTTTAACTCTTTGTTACAGTTATGTCCTGCTTCCAGGTTAGAGGTTACACTGTCCCAAACGTTATGGGGTTTGTACAGCTGTTTTCAGAGATATTTCTAGGTATTTGCAGGTTTTTAATTGTTCCATGGTGGTATGATTTAAGGAGAGGTATGTTTATTCCTCTCCTGGTATGTACTCCAGTCTGCACCAAAGGACTGCTTTTCTGTCCTGGAACTATGAATAGAATCCTGTTCCACTTTGGCTACAAGCTTTTCTGTGCTTGTGCCCCTTCCCCATCCAAATCTGTAACCTGGAATCTGAGTATGGGCAAAACAACAGTGTTAGCAAAGAGATCCCTATAATCTCCTTCTGGCTAATTGTTTGACCCTCCTTATCTTCTGTGGGCTGAGTTCCAGAAACAGTTGCTGCCCCTGCTGATTCAGATGTTTCCAATTAGTTTATCCTGGTTTGCTGTGGCTGTGGCTGGATCTGTGCTGTTGCAGCCTGCTCTGTGATATGCTCCACTTTCACTCTTGGCTCTGATACCCCCAATAAGTAACATTTATAAAGCATCCATTGTGTCAGTCAATATGCTAAGCACTTTCCAATTATTATATCACTTGATTGTCACATATAACTCTAGGAGATAAGTTCTTCTATTATTCCCATTTTATAGAAAAGGAAAAATGAGGCCAACAGAAGTTAAATAACTTGCCCAGGGTCACTTTGGTTATAATTGTTTCTGGCATAATTTGAATTCAATTCTTACTGACTCAAGGCCTAAAACCACTTAACTGCCTTAGACATGCTTGCTCAGTTTCTCGAGGTGAAAGTTTTGTTTGCTTGGTTTTGTGTGCATGAGGGTTTATGTGTGTGTTATTCTTGTTTTCTTTCCATTGTTATATTTTTTTTATATTTGTCTTTGGCTTGGCTTCATATCTCTTCCTTCTTTATTTGTCCTATATCCAAACCCCAATGACATATACCATTCCTTATTGTTATCCATGGAATCTGGCCACAGTCCTTAGTATTTTTTAATGTTTTTTGTAAAATTGTTGCTTATATCAATAAATCTTTAATTAAACGTATTTATAACATAAATAAATGCATCAACATAGTGCTCATCACAATTCTACATCTCAACTTCTTTCAAAAGTATATTTTTTGCCCCACAAAAAGAAAAAAAAATAAATTAAAATTAATATTAGAGAAAAACAACTAATAGATCTAGTAGTAAGAGACAACAGGCACAAGCCCTAACCAAATAAATAAATACATAAATGAACAAACAAATAAATAAATAAGTGCCTAAAAGAGGATGTAGTGATATTAATAAATTCAGTTAAACACAGTAAAAATGGGATAGAGGAATTGATTCATTTTTTCATTTTCAGCTACAATTCCTATTAATCCTATTATTTTAATTTTATTTATTTTTTTAAGTGAGGCAATTGGGGTTAAGTGACTTGCCCATGGTCACACAGCTAGTAAGTATTATGTGTCTGAGGCCAGATTTGAATTCAGGTACTCCTGACTCCAGGGCCGGTGCTCTATCCACTGTGCAACCTAGCTGCCCCTTAATCCTATTATTAAAAAATCCTGCATAATAGACATACTCACTATTCCTTATACGGGAATGAATAACATACTTAATGAAGTTATTCTGACATAATTAAATGCATATAAGTGTATATGTTTGCATATAATAAATATGCATATACATATACAAAATACACTTATACACATATATACACATTGTTTAAAGATGCCAATTAAGTCGAAATTAAATCCAAGGACTTAGTTTCCATGTGAAACATGTTAGTTATACTAGATTTGAATTTACAAAATAGATCTATTGGAAATAATTTAACAAAAATCTGAATTTTATAGGTAAAAGGGGACTTAGTAGAATTTATAGGATTTAATGCAGAGCTCATTTCTACTAATCCAATCAAAAAAAAATTATTTCCCAGATAACTATTTATTAAAATGTTTTATAGCCATTCTAATTTGTGGAGTTTCATACAATTAATATTTCTATAATTTACTAGCTAGAAAATTAAACAACAGGGTAATGGGATAAAATATTTGTGTCTCATCTGAAATTTGAATGGTGGATATCCCTAAAACCCAATTATTTAATTATTCTTTGATAGTCCCATACCCTTTTGAGGTAATAGGAATTTGTTCTATTTTTGTTTTTATTATTATTGTTATTATTATTATTATTATTTAGCTATACTGTTTGTCCTGATACAGGTGAATTTTGACTTCCATTTGGAATACTTAATGGCATTTCTGGGTACCATCAGGAGAAAATAAAATATGTGCTTCCATTTGTTTTACAAGGAACCCTGGAGAGATTTTGTCCAGTACTCTATCTGAATTGTCTAGTGATATGCTAGAGGGCCAAATAAAGGAATTGATAGATAAAGTACCAGTTTAAGTATCAAAAAAGAAAAAAATATTTTGACCCAGGAGAGTTTGGTTTCTTCAGTTGAAGATTTTTTTTAAAGTCTTTTCTAGTCAACTGCAAATCTAATTCTTCGTTAGGACAGTCCCCTACATACATTGGGAAATCATTAAAAAAAAAATTATGTAACATATATGTATATAAATGTATGTATTTATAAGTATATGCATATATACTAAGGCGTGTGTATGCATGTGTTTATTATAGAAATACACACATATGTATATGCGTATATATGTGTGTGTGTATATATATACATTTTATATAAATAAATAATGTTTCATAATTAATTTTCAAAGAAGACTATGTTTGCATTTGTGTGTGTATGTGTGTGTGCGTGTGCATTTTATTCTTTAATTGTTTTCTCTCCCTTGGGACAGGACCTTATAAGTACTAGGCAGTTCTTAATTTATGAGAATTTTGTAAAACCATGATTGCCTTTTCTATTTGTGTTGTTATTGTTGTTACTGTGCTGCTGCTATTATTTTGGGTTGTGTGTAATCTCAAGGATAGAATGCAAAACAAAACAAAGCTTTATTTTGAGATTGCCTAAGCACTGTGCTAATTGAAGGCCCAGGACTCTTTGACTAGTATTCAACATACCATTAAGAACTATTTCATATGAACACTGTGTCATCTCTTTAGTACTAAGCACTGAGGGCAAGACATAAAAAGATGTTGTTTTAAAAAACAAAACAGGGACAGCTAGGTGGCACAGTGGATAGAGCACTGGCCCTGGAGTCAGGAGTCAGGAGTACCTGAGTTCAAATCTGGCCTCAGACACTTGACACTTAACTAGCTGTGTGACCCTGGGCAAGTCACTTAACCCTCATTGTCCCGCAAAAAAAAAAAAAAAAAAAAAAAACCAAAAAACCAAAAAACCAAACCAAAACAAACAAACAAAAAGAAAAGATGTTGTTTTAATCCCCCAGATCCTCATATATGTACCAAGAATTGGGCAGCTAGATGGCACAGTGGATAAAGAACCAAACCTGGATTCAGGAGGACCTGAGTTGAATCCAGCCTCAGACACTTGGCACCAGCTGTGTGACACTGGGCAAGTCACTTAACCCTCATTGCCCTGCAAAAAGAAAAAAAAATTGCTACTATATGAGTAAGAAACAAAAATTTAATTAATCATATTAAAAATGAAAACATCTAAAACCATATTGTCATCTCGAAAGCTGCAAAAATAGTCTTTGATTAAGTACAACAGACTTTTATGCTAAAAACATTACAAACAATAATATGCTTGGAAAATGCTGGATGATCAGGAAAGATAATAATTCAGGCATATAATAGCATCAGTAAAGTTACAGGCTACAAAATGAATCCTCAAAAATAAGCGGAAATTCTATATAATAAGAACAAGTCACAAGATGCAATAATTAGGAAAATTCCATTCCAAATAACCATAAAATTCATAAAATATCTGGAGTTCGGCTTTTCAAAGCACAAAAAGACTTGTAGAAATTCAAATACTAAGTGATCATTAAAGAAATGGAAAGAAAAAACTTTAATTATAGGAAATTCTCATAAGTAAGCCATGTTTATATAATAATTATAATATTGCCCAAAGCAATTCATACTTTTAATTCTATACCAGTATATTTCTCCAGGAAATACTTTACAGGAAAAATAATAAAAAAATTTCTGAGAAAATTCCTTGTGTAAGTTAAAAATAATGTCAATAAGAACAATTCAACATAAAGTAATCCCAACCTCTCTAAAACCAATTATGATTTGATATATTAATATGTTGTATACAAGCTGCTAACAAACTTAAAATTGAATGACATTTTCCTTAATAAATGTGAAATATTGTATAATTTCAATGATTTTCACAAACTTGTAATAAAACAGTTTTCTGATTACAAATTCAAAATTCTCCCTTCTTTTTCTTCTTTTACTCCCTTGCCCAATGCAAATACAAAGGGGTTTACTCACCAGAAGTATTATATAGGTAAGTGCTAACATTTGATAATAAATGCAATGAAATTCAGGGAATGGAGATATTCTACCTATCACCCTTAATGAGGAAACAATATATTTAAAGAAAGCATTCAATAAGGATTCATGAGAATTGAATTTTGTTCCTGCTTCTAGCATTAAGAAGCTGTATGATAGCCTTTTTCAGTTTCTGACTTACAAGATGACCAAGAAGAGGAGGAACAACGGGCATGCCAAGAAGGGCCACGGCCACGTGTAGCCCATCTGCTGCACCAATTGCGTCCACTGCGTGCCCAAGGACAAGGCCATAAAAAAGTTCATCATCGGGGGGCAGCTAGGTGGCACAGTGGATAGAGCACCAGTCCTGGATTCAGGAGGACCTGAGATCAAATCTGGCCTCAGACACTTAACAATTACTAGCTGTGTGACCCTTGGCAAATCACTTAACCCCAATTGCCTTACCAAAAAAAGAAGAAGAAGAATAAGAATTTCATCATCTGCAACATCTTGGAAGCTGGCAGGGACATCTCTGAGGCCAGTGTTTTTAACTCTTATGTGCTCCCCCAACTTTACGTGAAACTGCATTACTGTGTGAGATAGGTGATCCACAGCAAGGTAGTGAGGAATCCATCTTGGGAGGCACAAAAGAATCGGAAACCCCCACCCCACTTCAGACCTGTTGGTACTGCCCCCATACCCCTTCCAAAGCCAATGTAAAGATCTATCTGCCTATCCAAATTCCTGAACTAATCAGAGGAAAATAAAATGGTTGGTTTAACTTTAAAAAAAAGTTGTATGATATTAACAAGTAATTTCTTTGATCTTTAATTTATTCAGTGGAAAATTTAAATAATAACAACTCAAAGGACTGGTGAATGGATTAAATAAGGTCATGAGATCATTAGAGCAATGATCTAGAACTAGAAAGTATCTTACCACCCTTGTTGTCCAAAAACCTGGTTTGTAGTTAAGACTATTGAAGCCTAGTGAAAGTTAAGGGATTTTTCCAAAATTACACAGGTAGTGTCAAACTCAACTAACTAAATCTGACCTTGTCCTCATTCCCAGACACATGAATAATCTAAAACTAACCAGACAGTATCACTCCCAATCTCTGACTAATTTTGTAAATGCCCCACTTTCCTCTCTAGAGATTCCCAAGTTTTTTCTATTGACTTTTGCTTGTTATGCAAAACAACTTACCTTGTGAAACTGTGAGAAACCCCTAACCCCTTCCACCACCTGCAGCCTGCCATTGCCTCTACAAACCTCTCACACCAGCAGCTTGGCCATTCTCTACTTTAGTAAGCTATATAAACCCCTTTCCCAGCTCCCTCCTTGGGTACTCCAGCATTTGCCTTATAGCATTTCATGCTGCAACTCACTTGCACCAATTTTGTTATATTGGTTGTTTTCTCTTGAATTCAGGTTGATGGTATTATCAGTAGCATTATCTGGACCCAGGTCTTCTGATTTCAGAGAAACTATATGAGGCTACATAAAGTCCTATGCTTAAACTGTTATAATAGCTTGCTGGTGAGTCTACCTGCCTCAGAGCTATCCTCATTTTAATTCACCCTCCATTCAGTCACCAAAGTGATTTTCCTGAAGCTCTTCTCTGAGGAAAAAAGACTTCATGAGGGATATTAAAAGATCAAGCTGTTCACATTCTACATGGGAAGATAATGCTTCAAACTCATACGAACTATTTAAGTAAGGAACTCACAGAAGACAAAGGTATGAACTGAATATGAAGAGATGATATTTGTAAAGTATTTATGTTTTGTTCTTTGTGGGGCAGACAGGGTGAGGTGCCTTATGTCTGGGGCTGGATGTGGGCTTGGGGCCTCCTGGGTCCAGGGCTGGTGCTTTGTCCACTGTGCCACCTAACTAATCCATAATGACATCATTAAAATAGGATTGAGGTGTAGGAGGAATAAACTGGGGGAGGGAGAAGGGGAGAGATGGTCTGGGGAGAGGTTGTTCACATGAAGGAAACAAGAAAAAAGCTTATGGAAGAGAGAAGAGAGGGAATGAGTTGGGGAGTGAGTGAACCTTAATATCATCAGAATTGGCTCAAAGAAGGACTAACATACATACTCAAGTAGGTATAGTAAGATATTTTTGCCCTGAGGGATAGGAGGGAGAAAAGGGGAGGGGGTAAGAAGGGAAGGAGAAAAGGGCAGATTGGGGGAGAGAGCAGTAAAAAGCAAAACACTTTCAAGGAAGATGAAGATGTTCTGCATTACTGCACAAGTATGACATATTGAATTGTTTGATCTCAGAGGGAGGATTGAGGATGGAGGGAGAAAGGAAATTTTAGAACACAGAATTAGCTCAAGGACCTTTATCTCATTGGAGTGGGCTCATGGAGGGAATAGCTTTCATACCCAATTGGGAGGAGTAATCTATTTAACCCGGCAGGAAAGTAGGAAGGGAAGAAGTTAAGGAAGGAAGGGTGAAAAAAGGGAGTACAGAGCAAGAGAGAGGATAGTCAGAAGTAAAACACCTTTGAGGTGGAATAGGTAAAAAGAATATAGAGGAAATGTCATGGGAAGGGAGTGGGATGAAGGGAAATGGTTATGATGATTGATTACAGTGGCAAAACGTATGGTACCTACTTTGCTGGGCTTTTAGGAAGAAAATTCTCTGTCAAGCATAAGGTACTATATATGGTTATGATGAACAGGATACTATCAGAAAAACCTGGAAAGACCTACATGAACTGGAGCAGAGTGAAATGTACTGTATACAAAATAACAGTAATAGTGGGGGATGATCTGCTGGGAAGCATGTGCTTATTTTCAGCAAGGCAATGATCCAATATAACCCTGAAGGACTTATGAAGATTGCAGCCCATCTGCAGAGAAAAAAACTGATAGTATCTGAAAATAGATGGAAACACCTTTAAAATTTTTTTTTTCATTTCCTCTTTGACAATTCTTTAATCTGAAGTTTTGGTTTTTTTTCACTGTTTTCTCTCACAACTAGCTAATATGGGAATGTTTCCATGACTACTCATGTATAATTTATTTTGAATTGCTTGAGTTCTTGTGGGTGGAGGGTGGGAATGGAGAGGGGAAGAGAAGTTGGAACACAATTTTTTTTTAAACTGATGTTAAAATTTGTTTTTACATATATTTTTGAAAATAAAATTCTAGTCAAAAATTAAAAAAAAAATGAAATGTCACCTTCGTACCTACCTTTCCAGTTTTCTTATACATTATCCCATGCAGGTAATACTTGATTTGTTGACACTGGCCTCCTTGTTCTTATTAGAACAAGACCCCAATGTCTCAGCTCCTGACATTTTTTCTGACTGTTCTCCATGCCTAGAATGTTCTTCCTCCTCATTTCTGCCTACTGTAGGTTTCTCTGACTTCTTTCAAATTCCTAATAAAATCTCATCAACTGGAAACTTTCCCCAACTTCTTTCCCTTTACTCTTTCAATTATTTCCTATTTTTCCTATACCTAGTTTGTTTGTATATAATTTTTGCTCGTTGCATCCATCAATAGCCTCCTTGAGGGCAAGGAAAGTCAAACCTATTTATTTTTCTTTATTTGTTTGTTTCTTTGTTTCTTTGTTCATTCATTCATTCATTCATTCATTTATTCATCTATTTATCTATTTATCCATTTATTTATTTTGTTTTAATCTTTTTTAAATTTTTTATTTTGCAGGGCAATGGGGGTTAAGTAACTTGCCCAGGGTCACACAGCTAGTTAAGTGTCAAGTGTCTGAGGCTGGACCTGAACTCAGGTTCTCCTGAATCCAGGACTGGTACTTTATCTACTCTGCCTCCTAGCTGACCCCAGTCACCCCTATTTAAAAAAACAAAAGTAAATAGCATGGTGCCTTCCACATCATAGCCCTTAATAAATGTTTATTGATTGACCAACTGACAGAATGATACTTTATCAAGTCCAAAGCTAAGTGGCACAGTGGATAGGGTACCAAGCCTGGAATTCGGGACTCATCTTCCTGAGTTCAAATCTAGCCTCAAACACTTACTAGCTGTTTGACCTTAAGTAAATCACTCAGTCCTGGTTTGCCTCAGTTTTTTCATCTGAAAAAAAAAATGAGCTGGAGAAGGAAATGGCAAACTACTCCATAACCTTTGCTAAGGAAACCTCAAAAGAGGTCACAGAGGTGGAGATGACTAGAAATAATTCAACAACAAACTTCAAAGAAAACTGGAACCAAACACAATGTCTAATATATAGTAGACATTTAGAAAGTATGTATTAATTGTTTAATTATATAAATAACAATTATTATTTATAGTGGAAAGGATTTTAAAGTAAACTAAGTTCCTTTCTATGTATAATATGGTATGGATCTATAATTATTATTATTATTACTATTTTACTACTAATAAGATGATGCAAAGATTATAGCATAAAATGAAATTTTATATTAACCACTGTAAGAACACAGAATTTTGACTTAAAAAGACTCAAACCTATTTATTATCCTACCTCCTACTTATTTACTAAATATATAGCCTTGAGAAAAAATTTTAACCTAGAAAAAGCTGTGTGATAAAGTAGAACGAGCATTCAGCCTGGAGTTCGGAAAACCCAAATTCAACTCCAGCCTTGTTAATTTATTTGACCTGTATGGAACTCAATGTGCTTATCTGTAAATTGGGAATAATAATATGTAAAAGACTTATTTCATAGAGTTTTAATATAGATCAAATATATTAATATATAAAACACTTTACAATCTTGAAAACACTATTTATAGGACAGCTATAAAATTGCTATATATTACAGTGCTTAAGGACCTGGTTTCACTTTCAAACTTCTATGGAAATCCCCAATATAATAATAGAAATAATAACTATTTTAAAATATTTTTCTCATACTTAAAGCACTGACACTTCTGACAAAATCAGATTAATTCTGACAACAGAGGAATTATTTTATTTGTGTTCTGTGATGGGTAAAGCTAAATATGTGTGGTCACCTTACTTGTCCCCAATGTGGGGGAAGCTAGCTAGGATTTACTTTTAAATTAGAAGCTTCAGCAACAGTTTAGGCATTAAGCATTTATTAAAGCATATTAAAGAATAGCAAAGAAAGAACCCACATCTCTGAAAGGATAGGAAAGCCTAGCTAAGATCTATGCTGGAGAGAGAGAAAAAGCTGCCTCCACCTGAGCAGATCACCCTAACAAGAGAGAGAACCCCAGTTACCTCAAGCAGAAGGTCCCTAGGGGCAAGGAAGTGTAGCTCCAAGCTAATGGCTGGTAGCATTCAAGTCCATTGATTGACTTGACTTGAAGGCAGTCCTTGAATTGTGAGGTACTTCTGGACCCTAATTTGAACTTAGAAAGGTCACCACATGCTTTGGGGGGGGGGGCAAGGGCTGGTAGTATATTCTCAAAACTACTCCCTGTTTAAGGAAACAGGGTTTCCTTAAATGAAGCAATAACATTACAGATATGATGACTAACAATGTCAAGGGAATGAAAGAGAGAAAAAGAAATTGAGTGATACAATGACAAAAACTAAAGGGGGCACTCCCCTCTAGTTGTGGATATTACAAAAAAAAAAAAAAGACAAAGTAAAGGGGCTAGTGTCCTTTAGGAGGTGAATTGTACAAATACTATATGATAATGGTGAAAAAGGAAAACAGGAAAATGTCTATTTAAGACTTTGAAAGTCTTATCTCATATGGATCTTCGGATGTCATCTGTATATAGCTCTGGATTCTGGCTCTGGATCCTGGGCATGGTCTCAGATGTGGTTGTAAAAAAAGTCTCTCAGGTGTTTCAGATACTGATGATCAGCTAGAAAGTCTCCTCAGCTGGAAAATTTCCTACAAAATTGATCTTAACACAACTTTAAATAGCTTTACCAATAACCAAATCAAACAATGAGAGTTCTCAAAAACATATGTAGGGTAGGGGAAAGACAATGGCTCTCGATCTCATGACACCATCACTCCATAAAACATCCAAATAATACCATAGGAAATGCCAAGAGCAGCAAAAATCACAGTAGAATGTGCTGAAATCAATCTTCTAACCAGAGTGGCTTGGAGGTCAGAAGGAAGGAGCTACTGTGCTAATACAGGAGTGAGCCCCCAACGCCACCCTGACACAGATCCAGTCCCCAGGAAGGCCTAACCAGAGAAGGAGACCCCCAGAGCCTCTGAATCAGCTGAAGCACACAGTGTCGTCTGGAACTAAGCTCACAGTCTAAGGTGGAGTGCGGATACCTGGGCAGGGGGAGACTACAGAGGTCTATGCTGGTGCTGAGGCAGAACTTGGGTTTTTTCACCCAGCTGGGAACCAGGAGATAGGCTTGAGTAGCAGTGGCCCAGGTGGGGGAGGGGTATGGGCTCATTGGGGCTAACAACCACAAGACACAAAGCTGGTTGATTAACCAAGTTGGTCTGGGGTCATCTATGGACCAGGGAACAGGCCAGATGCGTGAAGAAGCCATCTCCTTAAATATACCACCTGGGACTTCTGATGCTTGGGATACTGCAGGCTGGAAACAGTGCCCCACTTTAAGGAACTAAAAGTCAAGCAAAAGAAAGGCAAGATGAGCAGAGAGAGAAAGGTGATGTGGTAAACACAAGCTGTTTAAACAGTTGGTTAGATATGGAGAGACGCAGTTTTTTTTTAGGACCACCCTTTTGGGGAGGAGACCAACAGCATGAGCTATGCACACCAGTCCACCTGCAACACACACCAGATTGCCTGCTGAGCACTCGACTTCCGGGGTGCGAGCTTAAAAGGCAAGGAGAGAATGGAAATGGGCCTTTTTTTCCTGCTCCGCTGGTCTCCTGGCTGCGCTACACAGACAGACGCGGACTGGAGTTTGACTCGGCCCAGCTCTCGGTTAACAGTACTCACTTGACTTGGTCTCTCTCCCCAAAGGTGGCCTTGGGTTTTGGTGAGTTTTATACAGAATATAGACTAGCCTAGACTTAAGACGATTTGTATTGTATTTCTACTTTCCTATCCTTCTAATCAACATCACCTTGTGACTACCATACAATAAAAGTCTATCTAGAAAACCAGAAGCTTCTTCCATTTACTAGTCTGGGAGATAAATAAGGGAAAGGTTAAGATAGGTAGATTTATGATCTATATCCAATTTTAATCTCACAGTTAGGACCATAGAAAGTTTCTTCAGTAACAAGGAAGAACGAGGTACACCCTCAGAGGAAGATGTCAACATCAGGGGCCCTATATCTAAAGCTTCCAAGAAAAATATGAATGGTCTCAGGCCATAGAGGCATTCAAAAAGGACTTTGAATATAAAGTTAGAGAGGTAGAGGAAAAAGTGGAAAGAGAAATGAGGGTGATGCAGGAAAGACATGAGAAAAAAGTCAACATCTTGAAAAGCCAAATGGAAAAGCTCTCGGATGAAAATAATTGCCTAAGAATTAGGATTGAACAAATAGAAGGCAGTGACTTTATGAGAAACCAAGACACAATCATGAAAATCCAAATGAATAAAAAAAAATAGACGGCAATGTGAAATATCTTCTGACGAAAACTGCTGACCTGGAAAATAGGCCCAGGAGAGATAATTTGAAAATTATTGGTCTACCTGAAAACCATGATAAAGGAAAGAGCTTAGAAATCATCTTCCAAATATTCTTAGGGAAAATTGCCCTGAAATTCTAGAATCAGAAGCTAAAACAAAAATTGAAAGAATTCACCAATCAACTCCAGAAAGAGATCCCAAAAGGAAAACTCCTAGGAATATTATAGCCAAATTCCAGAGCTCTCAGGTCAAGGAGAAAATATTGCAAGCTGCCAAAAAGAAAGAATTCAAGTACTGTGGAGCTCCAGTCATGATAGCACAAGATCTAGCAGCTTCTACATTAAAGGACTGGAGGGCATGGAATATGAAAACCAGAGGCAAAGGAATTGGGATTACAAACAAGGAATCCCCTATTCAGCAAAACTCTGCATAATCTTTCAGGGGAAAAAATGGAACTTTAATGAAAAAGAGGACTTTCAGGTATGCGTGATGAAAAAGACCTGAACTGAATGACAAATTTGACTTTCAAATACAAGACCCTAGAGAACCATAGAAAACTGGAGTTGGGGACATACCTGGGAGTCATGCAGTGGGTGACGTCTTGGGTCTGAGGCTGGGTTTTGGCTGGGATCCCCCTGGGTCCAGGGTGGATGCTTTGTCCACTGTGTCCCTTAGCTGCCCCATGATGACATCTTTATGGTTAAATTGAGCGGTGAGGGTAGTGCATTGGGGCATGGGGAAGGGCAGAGTTGAAATACTACATGAAAGAAACAGGAAAAGACTTATGGAGTGGAGGAAGAGATAGGAGAGGAGCAGGGCAGTAAATGAATTTTACACTCATCAGAAAAGGCTCTAAGACCTTAAACTCATCAGAGTTGGCTCAAGGAAGGACTAACACACACACACCCAACTGGGTGGATTAATCTATTTAATCTGGGCAGTAAATGAGCATAACACTCATCAGAATCAGCTCAAAGACTTAAATCTCATTAGAATTGGCTCAAGGAGGGAATAATGTACACACTCAATTGGACAGAGTAATCTCTCTAACACCAAAGGAAAATAGATGGGGAAGGGGATAAAGAGAGAGGGGCAAAAGAAGGAAAGGCAGAGTGGGGAGGGGACAGACAGAAGTAAATGGATCAACAACTGTGAGATAGCTACAGTTTATTTCTTGTGGTCTATTCAGTGAACTAGAGCCTATAAGCTAGGAACTTTTCACTGAGCTTGCTTTTTCATGCCCTAATAAGGCCAAGGTGAAGAGGGTAAAACCAGGGAGAGATGAAGGAATTTGTGATCCTCATGCCATATATATTAAAGGCAATGTTGGCCTACGTTTAAGGGGTGTTCCCTTAAAGTCCCCACAACCTGTAGCTTGTTGAAATAGTGGGATCTGAATGAGAGAGTAAGACAGGGGTTACCCCTGTGTCATCCATGACTTACACCTCCTACATCCACCTTGACCCTGGGATTGGCTATAGAAATGTCAATAACAAGGGGGCTGGCCAGGAGAATGGACTGCAAGGACCTAGGTTTCACTAGGCCAACCTCTTGGGGGCGGCACTGGGAAAAGGAGGTAGGGGAGGTGGCCTAAACTTCAAGGAGTGTTCCCCACTCCTGTGTCCCAGTTTACTGCAACTCTGCAGCCAAATCTCAGCCACCCAGAGATATGCTGGTAGCAGATGTGATGCTGCGGTTTTAACAAGGCTTTGTTCTATGGAGGAGGTATGAGATATTCTTTTCTCTCTCTTTGGCTACCACAAGGTCCCTGTTATAAAAAATCTTAAAAGCAACATCAAGGAGTTGTGAGGGTGGGGTTTCGGGCACCCCAGTCTAGCTTCTGGAGTTTTCTCCTAATGTCAGAAAACAGATTGGCTAATAAAATGTATATTGAGGCCTGTTATTCCTACATCTCTTTCTGGATCTAGATTAGTATATTTTTTTTTTCAGAGAGTCCACAAGGCAACTCATGAAAAGAGCTGGGTTTTCATCTGGCCCCTGTGTGATTTCCTTCATTTTCTTGTAATAAATTTATTTCTTATCTACCCCCCCCACCCCTCTCATTCCTTCAACCAGCCAGATGACCATGGTGTTCTATGGGCCCCGGCCTCTCTATCATGATAGTCCCATCTTGGGTCTATAGCTGTTCCAGCTGTAGTTCCAGGAACGTCAGCCCAATTTCCATCCTGTGGATTATTCATCACCCACTTGTACAGCCAGGTCCCAAATCTGTTTGTTTTTTGTTGTTGTTTTTTTGTTCCCATCAGGGGTACAACATCTGGCAAGAACATTTTACAAGAATGTCCAGAAAAGTAAAAATGCATTGTCACAGACTTAAGAGCCATGCCAGAAATTTGGTGTGGGGTTCTCGGAGTAAAACCCCAACGGCTCTTAATCTGAGATAAATTGCTCCATGGATAAAGAAATGATGTAGCAGGGTTGTAAACCCTTGCCAATGGGAAGTTCCCTTAATGGAAGCAGAAGAGCAGTGGAAGAACAGGGGTAGGGATCTGGTTGGAAACGAGTGGGGGGAGGGAATGAGGGGGGCTAATGGAATAGGACCAGCAACAAACCCCGGTGGGATTGTTGTCCAAGGTCAATGTGTAGTCCAGGTAAAAGCAAAGAAGTATGTAGGAATTTTGTTGTACTGGTATCAAACTGTAAGCAAGACGAGGGAGATATACCACTGTGATGCATGTTGCCTCACATGTGATTGAGGAAATGATAGTAGCAGGGTTGGGCACTATTGGATGTCTAGGTATAACATAAACGTTAATTGCTTGCATATCTTGTATAAAACAGCAAATAGTTTTGCCATCAGACCCAGGCTTTCGCTTCTTAACTGGCAAAATGGAAGGAGTACATGGGGAATGATGGCATGGGACAATGATACCTTGGTTTGTCAAAACCTCAATTATAGGTGCAATTCCCTCAATGGCTTCCCTAGATAAGGGATATTTTTAGAATGGATGGTGGTGGGCCACCTTTGGTCTTAATGGTAATAGGCAGAGCAGATTTAAGGAGACCTACATCAGAAGAGGAAGAAGCAGATAGAGAGTAACAAATTTCAGAAGGGATTTCAAATGTATCCCTCACTGTCTCCTGAGTTTCAGAGATCAAAATTCACAACAAATAGACAGTATCCTCTGGCAATTCCAGGCAGATGCCACCATCTGGAGAACAAGATATGGTTGCTCTAAGTTTACAAAGGAGATCATGACCTAATAGATTTGCAGGAGAGTTTGACATAAGTAGAAATTAATGACCTACTGTTAATGGGGGCCATAGACACCATGCAAGGCGTTAATTTCCAATAGTCTGAGTTTTCCCTGAGACGCCAACTACATTTAGAGATCCAATAGATATATATTCAGGTCAGGTTTGCTCACTAGAACTGATCTTGAGCTCCTGTATCTAAGAAATAATCATAATAAGTGTCCCCAACCCTAAGGGTTACTTGGGGTTCATTATTCTGGGGAGATGAATGGACTGGCACAAGAGGGCTAAAGATCTCAGGCCTGGAAAGGTAAAGTCTTCAGATTCCACCATCCTTTACCCTCTCCTACACCATTAGTCCTCTGTATCTCTCTGAAAGGATCTCTAAGTGTTTTGGTTTTTGCCCCTCTATACCTCACAGAGGGTCTATAACTCTTTTGATTAAATTCCATTTGCATAATCCTACAATGCCACATTATGTGTCCCTGTCTATTGCAGTAAAAGCAAAGTCTAGGGGATTGATAGGGATTCAGGGGTTGATAGCAATTCTCAACTGTTTGACCTCGCTGCCTGGTGGTTTCCTGTAATGGAGCTAAAATGCTCTGCCTGTTTCTTTCTTCCCTCTCATTTCTTTCAGAATCTATGTTGCTATTTCTTTAATTTTGCCAGTACTCAGGGCATGCCAACCTGGACACTGCCATCTGGCAAGGATTGGTGCACAAAATTATTAGAGATAAAGTGGTCATCTCTAGAATCTAATGGGTTCAATCTGGTATATTGTTTGGCACTCTTAAACAATCTCTCATAAAATCTATTAGATCTTTCATTAGGTTACTGAACTATATCTATAAAATTTTGCCAGTTATAAGTCTTAGCACAGGATTCCATTGCCTTCAATAATTTTTCCCTTGCCTTCCTGCAACTTATCAAAATGCACAGTGATATTGGGGTCCCAGTTAGGTTCTTCTTCTTTTTGTTTTTGTTTTGTTTTTTGTTTTAGGGAGGCAATTGGGGTTAAGTGACTTGCCCAGGTCACAACAGCTAGTAAGTGTTAAGTGTCTGAGGCGGATTGAACTCAGGTCCTCCTGAATCCAGGGCCGGGTGCTGTATCCACTGCGCCACCTAGCTGCCCCCAGTTAGGTTCTTCTAAAGGCCATCGTAATGAAATTTTCCTGGTGTTTCTAAGAAGTTCACTGCAGGTGAATATATATCACCTCTTTACCCTGGGGATAATATCGTTTCCATGAGATCAGTAACATCACCCCAAGTGGGCCTGATATCCTCTGAAAATTGTTCTAAACTGGATGATAACTGAAGTGGATTCCTCATCAAATTTAGGAATATTTTGGTTTCCATGAAATCAAATCCTTGGGACCAAAAAGAATGTATTGTATGAGCTTTATACGGTACCATTTCAACCATGAGTGAGGATCTCTTGAAAGGGAAGAAATTTGGCTTTTCTGTCTCCTCTAAAGGTGAATTTTCTGTAAGGAAATAGAGGAGAGGAGATAGAAGCTGGGCCATTTGGAGTTCTAGCCTGAGAAACAGACTCAGATTCAAACTTGGGCCTGGGTGCTTCTTGTCTTGTATCCCCTTGTATCAGTTCCCTGCTTGCTTTGCTCCAGACTTCCTATCAAGTAAATGTTTTAGGTGGTCAGTGGTATAAGATTCTTTGCAAATGCCTCAATGTTTGAGGATTAAATGACCTATGTTCGGGCCATTCTTTCTTTAATACACTTTGCCACATAAAACACAGTCCAATCAGCTTTCCTTTGCTCATGTTTGATTTCACTGTATGTTTTCCCTCATCCCAATCCATGAGTAGCTTTCATAATGGGGAGTCCTGGGGAATTTCACTGGGTATGTGCTTTCTAATCCTCTCCTTGATGTTCAAAACTTTCCTTACCACAACACAAAGCCTGGCAATAATAAGAATAGGAATTAAAAAAAAAAACATAATATTCATTAAATACAAACTGACCACACATTAACATGATCCTTTCCCCTGTTTTTCTGATTAATAAGGCTAAAGTTAGAAAAGGGGTACTTAGGGAGTTAAAGAACCCCCCATGTGAAAATTTTAAAGGCAAAAAAGCAGGTACTTAGCACTTACTAGGCAGGTACTTTGAAATTTAAAGGACAAGCATCATAGAAGAAATGTAAAATTTCTTACCCAACATGTTTTGCAATGAAGATGATAAGATTGAGGGGTTCAGAACCCCCTTCCTGATCAAACAAACCTGTGATAGGTACAACTAAATATGTGTGGTCACCTTGCTTGTCCCCAATGTGGAGACAGGTAGCCAGGATTTACTTATAAATTAGAAGTTTCAGCAACAGTTTAGGCATTAAGCATTTATTAAAATATGTTAAAGAATAGCAAAGAGAGAGCACACATCTCTGAAAGGATAGGAAAGCCTAGCTAAGATCTATGCTGGAGAGAGAGAAAAAGCTGCCTCCACATAGCAGTTCACCCTACCAAGAGAGAGAACTCCAGTCTCCTGGAGCAGAAGCTCCCTGCAGGCCAGGAAGAGGAGTGGTCCCCACACACAGCTCCAAGCTAATTTGCTGGTAACATTCAAGTCCATTGATTGCTATAACTTGAATGCAGTCCTTAAATTGTGAAGTAACTTCCAGATGCTGACTTGACCTTAATAAGGTCTCCCCATGCTTTCTTAGTAGGGTGGGACAGGAGAGCCTGGTCACAATATTCTTACAATTCCCAAATATTAGCTTAATCTGATTTTTAAAAACTTAGTTTCATGTGTCCATCTGTAGCTTTTCACAATTCTTCAGGTTTTAAATGTTAGAATGCCTTAAAGCTCAAACTTAAAACTTAATCACCTGCAAACTTATTCAGTTCACCTCTTCCTTCAAGTAATAAATATATTAAACATCACCAATGTCTATACAAACAACTCCATTAACCTTTCCTCTCCCTAGAGCAACAATTCATTACAACTTTGCTTCCAATAGTTTAGCCATGCTTCAGTTTATCACAAAATTCAGACTCTGACTCTGATTACTCATTTGTAGTGTTCTTAGGAAACTACCAAAAAATACATTTGAAAACCCAAGTAAACTCTATCCAGTAGGTCACCTCGAGCTCTATTTCATTAGCTACTGTCAGAGAAACACCCTGCCCTTATCCATTTTTTTTTCTGCTTTCTGCCATTTAGACATCACAAAGTGCATTTAGGTGCTCCAATTAAATCATGCATGATCTAAACATTTCACCATCTACCCATATGCAGACAGATAATGTGCAGGACATAGTAGTTACAAAAGATTAGGGAGGACCATTAAGAAAATTGAAAAATAAACTAGGAAAACATTATTTTTTGTTTGATCAAATACTGGGCTTTCAACTCAAAGGAGAGTGCTTGATTAGAGATTTAAATTGTTCGATGACAGGATATTATGAAAATACATGTGGAAGACAATAAGTTTATAATTATTGAGATAGAAGAAACTTTAGAGATGATCTATGATGAAGGAGGGAAAGTATACAGTAAAGAACATGCTTTATCCATTCAATTAGGTAGTGAAAATAGGACTTTTTGTGAAAAGACCAGAGGACAAAAGATGAGTTTTAGATACAATAATATCTTCTAACATTTAAATAGCAGTTATATAGTAAGGCAATGTCTTAAGTGGTTTCAAAACTATTATCTCATTTGATCTTCACAATAACCCCTGAAGGTAACTGAGGCAAACAGGTTAAATGACTTGCTAAGTCACACAGCTAGTATCTGAGACTTCATTTGAACTAAAGTGTTTCTGACTGCAAGCTGGCACTCCATCCATAAAACTGTTCCCTGTGGAAATATTCAAACTGAAGTAGGTAAGTGAATCAGTAATACTCATATTAACTTTATAACCATTTTCATTTTTGTGTGTATATCTATGTACATGCTTATGTAAGTATACAAGTATTCATGTATGTAAGTGTGTATGTATGGGACTGTATGGGACTGACTTTTCTTTTGTTACACAAGAAGAAAATACAATTATGAAGCCCTACTGTTGATCATCATTTAATCTTTGACCTTCTCTGTTTTGGACCTCTATCATGGTGAAACACTATAGACCCCTTATCCTTCTGACTCCCCCACCCGAGGGGATAATTATATCACTTTTCGGTATAGTATAGATTTATAATCTTTAAACTAACTCCAACAATGAACTCACAAGCTTAAGCTATCATAAGCATCCCAAGCAATAAAAATCACAAGTATATCTTTCCACCTCCAGCTCATAAACATATTTTAAGCCCAAATATTTGTGCCAGATTCTGGAAAGTCATAGAGGTAGACATTATTTTAAAAAGTAAAATTAACAGTTAATTGGAACCAAATTATTATTTTTTGCTGTGTTTCTTCAATTGCCTTAATTCTGATGTATTATCCTGAAAATGTATTTATTGCAACTCAGGTTTCTATTTTTATGCAGGTGATTTATATTCAATAAGATATTTAATAATGTTAATAGTTAATTCTACAGATATATATTTTTTCTTTTTAGAATTTTATTTTCCAAATTACGTGCAAAACCAAATTTTGACATCAATTTTTAAAATGTGTTCCAACTTCTCTTCCTTCCTCCCTTCCCACACCACACCCCCAAGAATGCAAGCAATTCAATATAAATTATACATAAGTAGTCATGGAAAACACCTCCACATTATCTAGGTTGTGAGAGAAAACAGATAAAATCAAAATTTCAGATTAAGCAACTGTCAAAAAATTATGTTTCAATCTATTTTCAGATACTATCCGCTCTTTCTCTGTATATGGATTGCAATTTTCCTAAGTCCTTCAGAGTTATATTGGATCATTGCCTTGCTGAAAATAACCATGTCCTTCCCAGCAGATCATACTACACTACTGCTGTTATTTTGTATATACATTTCCATCTGCTTCAGTTCATGTAGGTCTTTCCAGGTTTTTCGGGAAGCATCCTGTTCATCATAACTTTTATATAGTACCACAAATTTGACAAAGAATTTTCTTCTTAATAGCCCAGCAAAGTAGGTACCATACATTTTGCCATTATAGTCAATCATCATAACTATTTATCTACACCCTATTCCCTTCCCACATTTACTCTATTTTCTATCTTCTTTTGCCCTATTCCTCCTCAAAAGTGTTTTACTTCTGACTGCCCCCTACCCTGCTCTGCCCTCCCTTCTTTCACTCTTCCCTCCTTATTCTCTTACCCTCTTACTTTCCTATAGGGTTAGATGGATTACTCCTCCCAGTTGGGTGTGTATGTTGTTCCCTCCTTAAGCCCACTCTGATGAGATTAATATCTTTGAACTAATTCTGTGTTCTAAATTTTCTTCCTCCCTCCCTCCTCAACCATCCCTATGAAATCAAGCAAATCAATATGTCATACATGTGCAGTTATGCAGGACATCTTCACCTTGCTCGAAAGGGTTCTGTTTTTACTGCTACCTCCCCCAGTCTGCCCTTCCTGCCTTCCCCTACTCCCCTCTTATCTCCTTCCCCTCCCACTTTCCCTCAGTGAAAAATGTATTACTATATCCACTTAAGTATGTCTGTTATTCCCTCTTTGAACCAATTCTGATGATAGTAAGGTTGACTCACTCCTCCAATCCTTCCCCTTCTCCTCCCTTCCATAAGCTATTTCTTGTATCTTTTATGTGAGCTACATTTCCTCAGTCTACCTGTCCCTTTCCCTTTCTTCTAGTGCATTCCTCTTAGCCCATAACTTTATTTTAAAGATGTCATCATGGGCTAGCTAGGTGGCACAATGGACAAAGCACCATCCCTGGACCCAGGTGGTCCTGAGCCCACATTTGGCCACAGACATAAGACACCCCACCCAGCCTGCCCCACATAAAACAAGGGTAAATAAACAATAAATTCTTTAAAGATAACATCCCTTAATATTCAGTTCAGACCTGTGTCCTCTATATAAGTGTATTCCTTTCAGCTACCCTAATACTGAGAAAGTTCTTATGAGTTCAAAGTATTATCTTCCCATGTAGGAATATAAACAATTTAATCTGCTAATATCCCTCATGATTTCTTTTTCCTGTTTACTTTTTTATGCTTCTATAGGGTCTTGTATTTGATAATCGAATTTTCTATTCAGTTCATATCTTTTCATCAAAAATGCCTGAAAGTCCTCTTTTTTCATTGAAGTCCCATTTTTTCTTCTGAAAGATTATATGCAGTTTTGCTGGGTACATGATTGTTAGTTGTAGTCCTCTGGAATATCATATTCCATGCCTTCCAGTCCTTTAATGTGGATGCTGCTATGTCTTGTTTAACCCATATTGTAGCTCAACAGTATTTTATTTCCTTTTTTCTAGCTGCTTGAAGTATTTTCTCCTTGACCTGGGAGCTCTGGAATTTAACTAGAATATTCCTGGAGGATTTCCTTTTGGGATCTCTTTCAGGATCTAATTGGTGGATTCTTTCAATTTCTATTTTACCTTCTGTTTCTAGAATATCAGAGCAATTTTCCCTGACAATTTCTTGGAAGATGCTGTCTAATCTTTTATTTTGGCTCATGTTTCTCTGTTGGTCCAGTGATTTTCACATTATCCCTCCTGGATCTATTTCTAGGTCAGCTGTTTTTCCAAGTAGAATTTTCATATTGCCCTCTACTTTTTAATTTATTTAGATTTGGGGGGCAGCTAGATGGCGCAGTGGTTAAAGCACTGGCCCTGAATTCAGGAGTACCTGAGTTCAAATCCGGCCTCAGACACTTGACACTTACTAGCTGTGTGACCCTGGGCAAGTCACTTAATCCCCATTGCCTGCAAAAAACCAAAAAAAAAATTTATTTAGATTTGCTTTACTGTATCTTGGTTTCTCAAAAAGTCACTAGCTTCCATTTCTTCAATCCTAATTCTTAGGTAATAATTTTCCCATTTGGCTTTTCAAGCTATTGACTTTTTTCTGATAACTCTCCTGCATCACTCTCATTTATCTTTCCTTTCTTTCCTCCACCTCTCTAAATCTTCCTTCTATGTCTTCTACTTTATCTTCAGTCCCTTTTGAGCACCTCCATGGCCTGAGACCAATTCATATTTTTCTTGGAAGATTTGGATGTAGGGTCCCTGTGGTTGTTATCCTCTTCTGAGGGTGCACCTTGATCTTTCATATTTCTGAAGAAACTTTCTATTGTTCTCAACTTTCTTTAGTTGTTCATCTTGCAATCTTTTACTTGACATTTAACTCCTTCTTACAGTGGAGCCCTGCTTCCAAGCTATACTGTCCCAAGCTTCAGAGGGTTCCAGTTGTTCTGGTTTGAGGGAGAGCAGGTTTTTCTCTCACCTGGCCTGTTCTCTGGTCTTAAGATAACCTCAATTGAACTTGCTAATTAACCAGGAAGCAAACATTTTGTGTTGTGGTTCTTAGTTCCAACAAGTTCAATCAGGGCCTATCGATGCTCAAGATTTCTTCCTGGTTCCCTGCTTGGATGGGATAGCTTAATTCCTCCTTAGATCCCTCTAACACCCCTATATCCCCCCTCCCCCAGCCATTCAGTCCTCTTACTCAACCACAAGCTCTGTTCCAAAAGACAATAGTCCTTCAGCTGATTTGGAGGCTAGGGTATAAGTTCTTCTGACACAGAGTGCCTGGAGTCTCTGTCAGTGTGATTGTTGGGTTGGACTCTTCTTGCAGCCCAGCATGGCCCTCTCTAATCTCCCATTGGCTAAAAAATAATCTCAGCCCATTTTTTGTGGTTTTTCCTGCTCCAGGGGTTGTTTTATTGCTGTTTTGGGGATAATTGTGTCTGAAACTCTGTGTTTTTAACATCTTTCCTCTGCCATTTTGGCTCTGCCCCTGGAAGTATAAAGATGTATTCTTTATAAAATTCATATTCCATGTAGCATGAAATACCCCTCTTTCCAGAATAACCACTGTAGGTATATGTCAGGTGTGCATATCCACCCAGCCCATTCCTTATACATGAATGGGGATTCCTCTTTTACTGACAGTTTGAATTCAATGTTGTGTTAAACATAATGGGGGACTTGTCATATACCATTGTATCAAAATTAGGACAATGTGTTATGTTACTCATGGGGCATAGTGATTTCTTTTCCTCTTTTAACATCTGTGGAATACTTAAGACTAAATTGGGATTTACCTATACTCATAAAAAACATACTATTTGACAGGGAATAAGTCCCAGGATAATGGATTAATAATATTCTATTTGCCAATTTGCAATTTACTAATTGAAGTTACCACATCGTAGTCTACTTCTGACTCAAGGGATTAAGAACAATTAGGTTAGTAAATTTTTTGGTTTCAAGGGTTATGAAATCAAATACACTTCCACATAAAATGAACACCACATGGAATTCTATTTTAATGTTATGCATTAAATTATCTTATTTATGTTTAATTTTGTTGTTGGCATAATGCAATAATAGAACAAATATATTATAAATATAGCCCCAAGCAAACTAGAAAAATTTACCTGGATGTGGTATATAACCCTAATATAAATTATAAAAATTAATAATTTATTTCATGAATGAATACATTTATGCAACAAGATTCCTACTAAAGACAACGTGATACATAATAGAAAAATAATGTAACAAAAATTATCACCATTATTCAATATCTTGAATGTCTCATATTTCTAACCTGACATTGATTATTCTTTTATGGTTTTATCATCTACAATGATGCTATATGTGTATATTCATTCAGAATATATATATATATATATATATATATATATATATACATATATACATATATACATATATATACATATATATATGTGTGTGTGTGTATGTATGTGTGTGTATGTGTGCATATAGGAAAATTATTGGTATATTGTTTCTTTTGGTTATCCCCACATATTGATATTGCATATTTACAATATACCAATAATGTTCCTAATATGTAAGTGCATATATGGTTACATAATGATTCTAAAAAGAATAATTTATTTAGAACAATGGAAAAGCAACATTTGAAAAACTAATGTTAGAAAAGAAAACAAGAGATATGGGATATCGACAGGTAGGACTACATGAACAAATACTTTTCATAACCTTATATCATAAAGTTCTACTTCATAAGTTATACAGTCTTGACAGTTTTCATCAATGGACCAGTTTCCTCATAGTAATCTTAACAGGGTAGGTAGTTTGTGTTTTATTACTCCCATTTTTCAGATGATAAATCACACAGCTAATTAGTTTTGTGGATTCAAAAGTAGGTGTCACTCTGAATCCAATGTTCCTTCTCACACATCATCCTGCCTTTCATCTGGAGATAATCAGTTTATATGGTGTTTCCTGAATATAACTTCAAAGAATAAAAACAGAGAATAATTATGTTGCAATATGGTTTCTATTATACTCTAGTTACTAATTTTATCACACTGAACCACCTCTCCAAATCTATTCCCATCTATGTTCTGTACCTTTCAAAATCAAAGTTGACCTTATCATTTCTTCCTGTTACTGCTAGAGAAAGGTCCAATCAAAAGAATAATCGGTAGCTATTATCCTTCTGCCATGTGCAGAAAATTTCCTTATATAATATATATTTCTCTTAGTAAAAAGTAACCAAGTTAATGAAATTTCTTTATTAATTGAATTTTTTAAAAAATCTTAGAATAACTTTGCCTCACATATCTTAGATAGTTTATACTTTTTGACAATTTAACTTTAGAATTTTTCATTCATTTAACGAATGTTTCCCTGAATCTCTAGTATTGCTATTAAATAGAGTTTCATTCTTCAAATCCTGGTGTTATTGTAGCATCATAGGCTAGAACTTAATATGTCCATTAAGATCATATGTAAATAATTTTAAATAAAATGACATCATGAATATTCAAGTATCTAGTAATCAACACTGTTGATGTGTTTTAATACCTCAAAGACAGCCGCTACTTTTGCAGATTAACAACATGCCATCTGTGTGTTAGATTGACACTAATTGCCAGTACAACAAACATTAAACTCATTTTCCATACTTAAAATTACAATAAGTGTAATCAAATCCAAGATGGCCATTTTCTTGGTACTTTGACATAACACTATGTAATTAAGGTAAACTAAAATAGATTTTAGATAAATCAAGTCTTTGAATTTTTTTGGCCTTTACAATTATCCCACTATGAGTATATATACTGGTGATTTTGCTGTGCTTGGATATAAGCTTTCATTGCTGTTATTATTAGAAACTATTTTAAATGTATTTCCATGTATTTGAACATGCACATTTATTTATTTTGATTAAACTTAATCAGATAACAACATATTATTTTCTACTCCTACTTATGCTAATCACTTTGGATTTTCCTCCTTAAATGTATATTTGCTACAAATAATGGTCCTCAAAGTAGCAAGTAGTCAAAGATTCTCCATGAGTAGACAAAGGTGTTGTATGGAAAATAAAGTTTGAAAACTGAGAATGCCTTAACAGAATTTGGTTAAGGCTTTGACATATAAGTTGTTTTGGTTGCTAGTCCAGTTTCTAGTACACTAGTTCTCAAGGTGAGATATAATAGGAATTGATTTAGGAATGGTTAAATAAGCATAGTCCAAGGTCATCATCATTTCCCACAAATATTAATAAGTATTTACCATATATAAGAAGTAGTCCTACTTCTATGATAATTGTGGAAATATTTTGACTGACTTTGCTAATTTGGGGGCTAATTTGACTGGAGGACTAATCTGGGGACTTTTGACTAACTGGCTATTTGACTGCTATTAATTTAATGTGGACTATTTATAAAGTTCCACCACACTGCTCCACTCCCAAAATTGGTAAGCTAAAGATTAAGAAGCCTCTTAACTAAATAATCAAAGCAGAGTTTATTTATGAGATACAATTTTAAATTAAGAATACAGGGAAATAAAATGTACAACCTGACTGCATACAGGCCTTTCCACCTGAAAGCACTGGTACTTTTTTTAATACAATAAGGGCTGTTGCTGCCTCTTGCCTTAGGGTATGTTCCACTTTCACTACTCAGGTCCTTTATTCTAACTCTGAGCCCCTTTCACTTTGTCTATTCCCCTGCTTCTAACTTTCCTCTCCTTACTGTTCTCTTAATCTTCGCTTTCTCCAACCTGTACCCTGTGTTGACCACTTCTGTGCTCTCCACTGCCTCCTGTTCTGTCTGTTTGCTCCATCAGTCTTGTCCTTTGGCCTCCTTTGCCACCCCTCTCCTCCCTTCTTCTAAACTTGTCAGCCTCCTTTAATCTTGTCGGCCGGCCTCCCAGGTCTATATATATATTTTTTTCTCTCCCCTCAAATCACAGGGCTTTTTGCGCCCCCACAGACCAAGCTAATCCACCAGCCAGGGATGCGGCTGGGGATGGGGGAACGCTCAAGCATCATGTGCCCCAGCACAGGCTACACGAGAGCCCGGCCTGGACAAGCCCAGGATCTCTGGGATTGATTCGCTCAGGTCGGAGGGAGCTAGGGGCTTTTCCCCCCAGCTGTCGGACCTGGCGTCTCATACAGCCCACGGGGCTTTTTGGCTCAGCTGAAGCAGAGGGTGAGGGGCACCAGTACCTACCACACAGAAGAGACCCTCAGGGCCTAAGGCTTTCTAATCTCAGCCCAAAGGTAGGGTCCCCAAATCAAAATAAATTTCCACATAATAAACATATAGCTAATGATGAGTTTGAAGATGGACATTGTAGTCCGTGGGAAGAGTTTGAGTGGACATATTTCTGTTATCTAATAGAGGGGAAAAGAGAGAATACTGTATTGGTAAAGGAAGATATTATGAGGACTATGAGAAAACTCCCCATTTTTCATAACCCAGAGGGAAACAGGTTTCTAGAGTTCTTGCCTAGGAAAAGGACCCCTTCATCCCAAATATCTGCCTTTTGTCTGAAATTCTTCGCATAGCCATAGTGCTTGATGTTCAAATTAACAATTTAGTTCAATGAAAATTCTCTCTTAAAATAAAAGTATTCCTGGTACTGTTAGGCAAGGCTTTCAGTCATATTTTAGTGTGAATTAACTTAACCTATTTTCCTACTCTCATTGTAGACTAGTGGAATTAAAAAGATGGGAGTTTTGATTCTTAGGATAGAAAAGTGAATAGAGACAAAATTAAACTTAAAGCATTATATGACTTCTGATGTGAGTAGTAATCATGAAGTTTCAGCATGACCAGACAAGAGGCAAAGGAAAACAGTGAATACATTTGTAAGATAAAGATATATATTGTGTATCTTGCTTTTGTTGTTTTCTTTCTCTTCCCTGTACCCCAAGAAACAGCATTGCTCCAAATTATCTCCTACCCTATGTTCTTGTCCTGGAAGATCAGAGAAAATTTAATGGCAGAAAATAATGGAGAATGAACATAGCACTGAGAAAAAATTGAACACAAAAGATGGTATTGATGTTACCAAATCCAAAGAAAATTCTTTTTTTTAAAATAAACTATTAACTTTATTCATGTGAATGTTTTTGTTTTTTATTATTATTGGTTGTGGTTGCTGGTCATATTAATAGTAGTAGTGGTAATAGTGGTAGTGGTAGTGGTGGTGGTAGTAGTAGTAGTAGTAGTAGTAGTAGTAGTAACAATATTTTACTCCAGACTAAGAAAACCTTCAGTTGTTTAAATTCCTTTCATTAATGCAGATGAATAACTTGTTTATAATTCAATAATTTATAGATTTAGAAATTTTCTTATAAACACCATGAAATCATGTGATGTCACAAAGCTAATGTGTCAGAAGGAGGCCTTGAATGATGGTCTATTTTATTCTTTTTTTTCTTTTTTGTGAGGCAATTGGGCTTAAGTGACTTGTGCAGGATCACACAGCTAGTAAGTGTCAAGGGTCTGAGGTCAGATTTGAATTCAGATCCTCCTGACTCCAGGGCCAGTATTCTATCCACTGCATCACCTAGCTGCTAGAAGGTATATTTTATTCTAGGGTTGCTCCTCTATCTACTATTCTACACTGCATTTTCTTCCCAAGTTGAGTAGAGATTAAAAAAAAAAGCAGGGAGGGCTCTCAAAGTCAATCAAGTAAAACCTTTCATTTTTCAAGTCTGGAAAATGTAAACACTCAGGTAGATTACTCTCATCTTTCTGAAGAATCACAACAAGTGAGTTAAGTGATCTGCCCACATTCAGAAAGGTAGTAAGCATCAGGATAGGATTTGAACCCATGTCCTCTAAAATAAAACTGATGTTCTTTCCATCTTTCAGTGCTACCTATTAAAATGACTTAAAATTTAAAATTGGCTCAGACCATTTACATTTCAGTCATATATAAAATCAGGAGACATGGGTTCTAACTCCAGCTCCTCTACTTATTTCTTATGTGATCTTAGCCGTATACCTTAATATTCCTGTGTCTCAAATCAATCAGATGTGAAATAAGAAAATTAGAATGCATGAGAAAGTAAGATATCCCCACAGAGAATTGAAAAATAAACATATACATACACTTTACCTCATTATTTTGCATAAATAAATTGAAGTACTGATAAACATTGTTATATTCTTAGTCATATATCAAAATTTGAATCACTGGACTATACTATATAAAGTTAGGTAGTATATGAAGTAATAATAAATGAAAATAATTTTAAAGATCTCCTAGAAATATTCTAGGCAGCTAAGGGAATATTATAAAATATGTCCTTGTGTATATAGTGAAGGGAAATGTATAATTTTTAATTTTCAATTGGCTATCAAATAATAGATTTATAATGAGGGTTGATAACCCTCCTTGTTAAAAGACAAAGAAGACATGGGTAATTAAACAAGTGAGAGAAGACCATTTATTTAGCTGTCTAGAATTATAAAGAACCAATTGCTTGTGAAAGGAACAAATCACATTCAATACACAGACTTTAGTTTGAATCAGAGCTCCCCTGCAAGTGGTAAATTGAAAACACAGGTGATTAAATTATTCCCTTGTATAAGACTTTTTTTTAGCAAATAAGATTTGATTAACTAAACTCAATTATTGTTTTATAATTTACTTTTCTCCTTATGTCCCACAACATGCTTGTCACAATGACATTTGTTATCCAAAATATAATTTGAGAATGTTGTCTATTTTTTGATTCTAAGGATACACACGGCAAGTTCTGTTTTCATAGAAAATGACCTTTTAATATGATAATCTTTCACTTGCTTTAAAGAAGATGCTTATTGAAATGAGAGAAATTTAGAAGTGATTGGATTTCTGTGGGTCCAGTTTCATTGTTTTCACTGTAATACTTGGAGGTGATTTGCTGCAGGTGAGGTTCCAATTCTGCAAAAATGGTTTTCATGTAAGGGGAGAAATAATATGGGGGTGCTAGAGGGAAGAGATAGTCAACAGTGGGGTAGAAAGAAAAAGGCCAGGAGAATTTGGGGGTACGCAAAAACCTAACTGGCATTTGATTGCTAAGTTATTTGGAATATCCGTTAGAGATTTGTCTGGGAATGCTTATATAAATTCATAAAGCATATAATTTTTGTGATATATCTTGGTACTTTGCAAAATCTTATTACTTTGTTCTCCTATGTTGTATATATTTTTTCATGCACTAGGTTCAAAACCCCATTGGGAAAGGACTGTGTATTCATCTTAGTATCTAACTTAGGAATTGTTCTTGTTCTAAGTGGTTTTTATTGTTCAGATTCACAAAGTACTTTAAATTTGTTGAAATTCATCTAGCCATGAATAAAAGCTCCACATGTGAGGACAAAAATGCTGTTATAATGATTAGGGTAAACTATACCAATAATTTTGGTAACATGAACAAAGTGGTAAAGTTTAATGCCCTCACCTATGGATGGAATTTGATATTCCTACTCAATAGATTACAATGACTGCCACTGTTGTGGACCATTGAAGTAGGTTGTTATTCACAACTTTTTTGGATGGGGGGTTTAATTTTTTTAAAGCACACTAAGCACAGAAATACATTTCTATCAACTTAATTATACTCAGGCAAACTAATTACTCATAGGTGGCCTTGAGTTAGTTAAAATGACCTCCCAGAAAGCCACATGGCATCTTCATAGCTAAGTTTATCCTTAGTATATTATGATGACATTATGAATACAGTAAATATAGACTCTGTTTGAGATGTATTATAGTAGTTTAAATTGTCTATAAGATATGACTCACATGTCATTGGAATTGAGCCCCCTATAAGAGCCTTTGATGGCATGATACTATACTAGTTGTACATTGTTATATTCTCAGTCCTTAGTAAGTCATGTCAAGTCCACAAGCAATTATTAAATAAATGCCTACTATGTGTCAAGCACTGTGAGAAGTAAGGGACACCCAAAGAAAGGTGAAAATAGTCTCTTTTCCCAAGAAGCTAATGGAATAATAATATCCAAACAAGATAAGAGAATATATAGAAAATAAATTGGAGATACTTTCAGAGTAAGTAAATACTTAATAAATGGTTGGTGATCGATTGGCTATAGTTGCTATAAAGGTGAATACCACTGGGGTTTACTAATTAATGCAACCACAACATGATCGCACTCCCCTTATTTAATTTGGCATAGGAAAAGTCCACTAGTAGCTTTCCTTTCATAATGGCAAAAAGCCAACTAGGCAGCACACTTGAGAGTGTAGGGAAGAGAAAGTATAGTAGATCTATAAAATTTCAAAAAACTATTTCTCTCTATAACACAGTTAAAAATTTATAAAAAGGTGTTCCTTATCAACTCTCCCCTATACATGTTTTTTTTCTTTGTTTTTTTGTTTGTTTTTGAGGAGCAATGAGAGTTAAGTGACTTGCCCAGGGTCACATGGCTAGTAAGTACCAAGCATCCAAGGCCAAATTTGAACTCAGGTCCTTCTGAATCCAGGGCTGTTACTTCATTCACTGTGCCACCCAGCTGTGCCCCCCATCCATGTTTTTAAGATCTACCTTACAACCAGGTGATTTTTTTATGGAACAGGCTCAATAGCCTAAATTAGATTTCAAAATGAATTTTAAACATATTCAGGAATGGATTCCATCTTCATTAGAATGAGATAGAGTTCATTATATGATTCTATGTAGATGTTTTTGAACAATACTAACAAAATCTGTCCTAATTTTTTACTTCCTCACCCCACACTCCAATTTCATTAGCCCATTCTCCATGTGCACAAAGCAGGTGGGAGATTGTTTTACTTCAACCAATCCCTTCTCATGGTCTGGCATCTCTATTTACAATCCATGGATATGTTTGTTTTATATGCAAAAAACATTTTGGACATTCCTTCCTGTATGTGAGACAGACCAAACAGTCCCAGAGTGTGGAGTGAGATTATACGTAATGTACAATCCAGAGGCTAAAATAAGGAAATTGGATTCAGTTGTCTCAGAGTTCCCTTCCATGTCTAGATTTTAATTCTATCCTCTTATCAATTCAATATCCTTGCTTGCTACCAGAACCAAAACCTCTCAATAATTATTTGTCTCATTTAGTCATTTTCTTAGAATCAAAACCACAGTACTTGGGTGTAACCACTCTATGGCTGGATGACAAATGATTCTAGGGGTGAGCCTGTTTCTTCTTCAAGAGCCTCCCATAAGATTAGGCTGGAATACTCCCATCATCTTATGTTTAGGCAATTAACCTTAGAAAGTTATCACTGAACCTGCAAATATCAGAAAGTTATGGAAAGAACACTGCTTGTTAAATGATATTGTCCTCTTTTCTCATAGCCTAAATATATTTCCTTGAGCTTGTTTAAAAAAAAAAGTAATTGAGATTGCCAAGAAAAGAATTATTTATACATGCTGTGCAGTTGAGGAAAAAATGAGATGAGGGACAAGAGTGATCTCTACCTACCAGTCAAATAAGATTTAATTAGCAAACAAAATTCAGTACCCATAAAAACAAATCATTGGTCTTTAAGTTGTAAATCCCCCCAAGTGGTTCATTTATTGTAAGGCTGGGTAGGTGACACACTTTGAGAAATAAGTCTTGACCTTCTGGTAACCAACACAGTTAGGATTGCTGATTATGACCCATTTTCACTGCATTTGTCAGATGGATAAGCCACTTTTTATCCTTCTCTACATAATATATGTGGAAGAACTATATGACAGAAATCTTAATTTGAGTGTAGAACAGAAATGTGAATCATATTGTGCACTTTTCATCACAGGAAAATAAGTTCCATTTCTCCTTTATCTCTCATTTTTGAAATGATGTTTGTACTTTGGTTTGCATAATTGTTTTGATAAATTCATGTAAAATCTTGGAAAATGTGAGAAATTAGTCTAAGGAATAAGGCAGTAAATATTTTAGCATATTTTACAAATAATTTTATATTAGGTTTACTTTTAAGTACACATAATTTTCATAATTCCTGTATTTTTATTATATGCAAAGGGGGCTGACATTCTAGAATTTTATACCTCATAACAAACTATCACGCACAGGGTAATTAACCCTGGAAACAGGGTTAAAGAGAGCCAGTACCCCATGGTTTTCACTGATGCCCATACAAAACAACAGAGGCCTCAACATGGTTATTCCTTCCCTGCATTATCCCCTAAAAACTATTGTTATTAAGAGGCTGTTGTATTTCACAATAACAATAGTTAACAGTTCTGTGTTAGTTTTAAGGTTTAGAAAAGACTCTGCTTCCCATTACCCTAAGAGATAGGGCATAAGAGTATTATTGTATTCAATAGTTGAGGAAACCCCTGACAATGAAGTGGGTAACTTGCCTGGGTGATGCATGTAGCAAAGAAGAACCAAGGATTGATCCCAGTTCTATTTGAGCTTCACATGGAGAGTGTTTTTTTTTGTTCTGCTTTTGCTTTTCCATTGCACTACATTCCTCACAGAGCTTGTGCACTGGCCACAACTACCTTCAAACAGTAACATACAGAAAACCATGTTTCTTACTATAATATGTTTTGTAGTATTTACAATACATCTTTCACAACTGGAATTTCAAATATTTCTTTGCCTTTTTTCAAAAATAAGTTTTTGGTTCATTTGACATTGTTTCATATGTGCTAATTATAGTACAATAATCTAATGACATTCTTTTTCACAATCCTCTCTCTAATTGCCCTAGTCTATCGGCAGAGGGCAAAGAGTAAGCATGGATGCGTAGACTTTTTTTGGGTGGGGGGGCAATGAGGGTTCAGTGACTTGCCCAGGGTCACACAGCTAGTAAGTGTCAAGTGTCTGAGGCCAGATTTTAACTCAGGACCTCCTGAATTCAGGGCTGTTGCTTTATTCACTGTGGCATCTAGCTCCCCCTGATGCATAGACTTTTAAGTAAGAAACCTTAAATTCTTTACCTGTCATTCTAATGTGACAGCATTAAGTCTTCATGACTCTAGAACATGTAGTAAATAAAACCTTCTGATTCCATGTATACATTTTCTATCCTATAGGGACCTTTCTCGAATTCTAACTGTGGAGTCATGGCAAATGTTGTAAATTGACTATTATGAAGCTACTAAATATAATAATCCAACTAATCAAAGAGGAAAAAGTGACCCACATTTGTTTAGAATGGAATATATGTCAAAAGGAGTAACTGCACAATTAAAAAAATATTTTATCATTACTTTACTCCAAGAAATGTGCAATTATTATTGAATCAAATGCATTTTAAAGAGTTACATGTGAGTACTTAAAAGAGTTATTTCTACTCCCAAAGTATCAGTGGTTATTAAAATTTCTAAAATATTTTTTCTACATTTCATGTGTTTGATAAAAATTATAACTGACATTCATGCAGAACATTGAACCTTGCAAAGGGTACTTAAGGATATTGTCATATTTTAATCTTACAACATTCCTGTGAGGTAGAAATTAGTGGTATTAGTGCTCCCTTTTTACAAATAGAGAAACTAATCCTTTGAGAGTTTAAGATACTTGCCTATGGTTGCACAACTTTTAAGTGTAAGAAGCAAGATTCTAATGAAGGTCTTCTTTATTCCAAATCTAGTATTCTATTTGCTCTGCTATATGTCTATATATTTATATTTATGAAAATAAATAGTATAGTTTGTTCAAAGCTCACCCTATTGACTTCCTGAGCTATCTTCCCAAAATGAAGGTGTCGTGACCAGACATTTAAACTAATACAAGAAAAGTAGGTGAAAGCATCAAGTGAGGAGGTCTAACAGGATGAAAATTCAATTAGCAAGTGCCATTAATAAGTGTCCACTGAGGTCTGACCTGAAGCTAAGAGGAGGGCATAAAAGTAGCACAGAGAGAATCTGGCTTGTAAGAAAGCACATGGACCCTGTTTATTTCTGTGGGTAAATCTCTCCCTCTAGACTTGCAATCTCTTATGTCTACAAAGAGAGCAACCATCTCTCTCTCTTGCAACACGGTGTCTAATGAAAGCTGTAACTACATCTACTGCCTTGGAGACTCAAGCATCTGTGATGACCCTTCTCCAAATACACCGAAGCCCTTTGACAGCACATTATATTTGTTGACAATACATAATTTCTCAACCAGTAACAAGTGAGAAGAGAGATCAAAGCATCAGGGGTTAATTGTTCGGAAAGAAAGCCTTTCATTTGACTAAAAAATATTGCCAGACTTCCCTGGTCCTATCCTAGAATTAGGGAAAAAGGATTTTATTTCCATGGGAATTTGAATAACCTTGACCTTTCATCATAAAGGCCAAGGTGTGTCAGCATACACAACTGCTCCATCTGCATCCTTGTTCCAGTTTAATCAGAGCTCAATTTGGATGTCTGTGTCTCTCCAATCAACACATTACAGTGCAAGGAAGCTGCCGAAATAAATGAGATGTTGCTTTGCTCCAGCTGATTAAATCATGATTCAAGGTGACTTTTAGGTGACACTAGAAGTCGTCACAACAGCAGTGTGCCTTACTTTGTGGAGAGGAAAAAAATGCATGAAGGATGTTTATTTCCCTCATCCAAGACAAGTGACAGAGTTTAAATGGGAGTGCTTGTGTGTCTATGAAAATATATCAGTGTTTAAAGAATCCTATTATTAGGCACAGTGGAAGCTACAGTTCAGATGAGCCTCCCATACTGTGGGTAATTATCACAAGCCAGAATGCTAATTGCTTTTCGATCTGCAGGTTGTGCTTCCAATGAGTCTTGTTGAGGGCTACTGCAGCTATACCAATGTATAGCTATTAAAGGATATCCAGCAGTTTTTATCCAAGTAGAAAATCATCTGTAGCTGGAGAATCAGTGCAAAAATATGACCCCACGTTTTAAAGTATGAAAATATTCAGACTGAGTAGGTTGCATGTGAGTTGTCTTTTTTGAATTCAGATTGTTTTGGGGTCCCTTACTAATAACTGCTCTTTTCAAAACCTAGTAATGTCTCCTGATAAACTTGTTCCTTGAACATGATAGCAAAGAATGTGTCAATTTCAGCCAGGGCCAAAGTCCCTCTATGTTTGTATGTTAAACACCTTTGGAACTGTGTTAAATTGCATGTGTTGATGCAATAACTCAGAACATAGGATTGCTTGAGCTGTTAAATACAATGGAGCATTTCACTGCAGTGTGAGAGACATTTGAACCACTAGGATTCTGTGTCATACACTGAAGCAATTACTCACTCTGCAGTGGCCTAAATCTATTAACAACCTTAGCAGAATTCCTTTATGTTCTCCAGAAGTCCCTAAGACACTTGGCTCCTGTCTACTTGAAGCTTAGATGCTAATAGAATCTGAAGCACCATATCCTTTCATTTATCTCAACTAACGAGACTCTCAAAGTGCTTCCGTCCCAAAATGAATCTTTATTCAATATTTTATTATCAATAAATATGCAGTATATGTAAATATATGTATATATGTGTGCCATGTGACTTTTCAGAGTGAAAACTGGTAGTTGAATATACATAAATATATATATAAACATACACATACACATACACACACACATATATATATATATATATATGCACCTTAATTGAACAAATACTTCATTTTTCACTGATGCAGAGAATTTGAGTGATTTGTCTATAATAGGTCTGAAAATCTATATTTCCAGAATGACAATCTCATATTCTACCTAAAATATCAAAGCCTTTATACAAAAAGGAAAATACTTAGACATTTTGGAAAAAGCAATAATTGTTAAAAACAGACACGCTAATGTAGTCAACAAGCATATGTTAAGTGCCAGTCACTGTTCTAAGAGCTAGGCAAGCTAAGAAAGGGACAAAACCGTATCCTTTTCACAAGGAGTTCACAGTCTAATATACATATATGTATCTTTGTATGTACATGTTTATATTTATATGTGTGTAAGGTAGGAGAAAGGACAGTCTCGAAAGGCAATAAGATTTTTTTAATGTAGTTTTGGTTTGTTTTATAATGCATTCATCATTGTGTTGTCATAAGTTTTCTGTATCCCTGAGCATATTTCTTTTGTTTTTAATAATAATAAACATTTTAATTTAAAGTTTTGAGTTCCAAATTCTATTCCTCCTTGCCTCTCTTCCCTACCCACTCTGTAAGGCAGTAAGCAATCAGATATAGTTTATTCAGATACAATTATGTAAAACATTGTTCTATTAGTCATTTTGTATAAGAAAACTTGAGTAAAAGGAAAAAAAATTAAAGAAAGTAAAAGATAGCATGCTTCAGTCTGTGTTCAATTAATATTAGTTCTTTCTTTGGAGGTGGATAGTATGCTTTATCGTGTCTTTTGGGATTGTATTGGATCATTGTATTACAGAGAATAGTTAAATCACTCACAGTTCTTCATCAAACGATATTGCTGTCTCTATGGACCATGTTCTACTGGTTCTGGTCAATTCACTATACATCAGTTCATATAAGTCTTTCCAGGACTTTCTGAAATGTCCTGCTTGTCATTTCTTTCAGCACAATAATATTCCATCACAATCATATATCACAGAATATTCAGCCATTCCCCAACTAATGGGCATGCATTTGATTTCCAATTCTGAGCCACCACAAAATGAACTGCTACATTTCTGTACAAATAGGTCTTTTTCTCTTTTTTGGGATGTCTTTGGGATATAAGCATAGCAGTGTTATTACTGGATCAAAGGGTATGCATAGTTTTATAGCCCTTTGAACATAGTTCCAAATTAAGACAGTAAGATTAAGGAGGACTGGGAAAGGCATCTTGTAGAGTATAGAACTTATCTGAATCTTGAAAGAAGCCAGAGAAGCCAGGAAGTAAAGAAGGGGGAAAAGAGAGTTCCAGGCAAGAAGGAAAGCCAGTGAAAACATTCATAACTCAGAAGAGGGAGTTTCTTGTGTGAAAAAACAGCAAGGAAACCCATTCTACTGAATCATAGAGGTCGTGGAAAGGAGTACAATGTAAGAAGAATAAAAAAGGAAGAAAGGGGGTCAAAAAAGAGTTTAAAAAAGCAAAAGGTAGGATTTTAAATTTAATCCTGAAGGTAATAGGGACTCAATGGAATTTATGGAATGATGTTTAAACCTGTGCTTAAAAAAGATCAATTTCAAGGCTGACTGGAGGGTGGACGGGAAAGAGAGGAAATGAGATAGGGAGACTGAGGGCAGTTATCAATGACAAAAGAGAGAAAGGGACATATGAAAAAAAAAAGTGCTTCAAAGTCCATATAGATTTAGTTAAATAAAAATGAATTTATCATACAAATAAAAAATAGGTACATATGTTACAAAATATGATTTATTTTATTAGTGATTATTAGAAAACCAAAGCAATACAACAAAAATTTTAGCAAAAAAGCAAATGAGGATCTGTTCTATCATTACCCTGACAGGCTAGATTTACTCATTGTACTCTGATGGGTTGTATGGAATAGTTCATCTTTGGTGTGCTTTATTCATATGTATTTTGTTTTCCTTCAAGGCATCCTCCTACTTACTTTCCTGCATTTAGTCTCTTTGTATCCTTTCTCCCTGTTCCTCCTGCCTCACCTTCTATGTTATTTTATCTCTTACATGTTCCTATACCTGCAGGTATTTAGGTTGCTAACTTCATTCTCTTTGAACTTTCTTTCCATTATTTTTTAGAGATTATCTTTATGGATAATACAATTGGGAGGGGGGGGGAATGATGGTTAAGTGAAGTGCCCAGGGTCACACAGCTACTAAGTACCAAGTGTCTGAGGCCAGATTTGAACTCAGGTCCTACTGAATCCAGGGTCAGTGCTTTATCCACTGTTCCACCTAGTTGCCCCAAATAATACAATTTTAAAGCTGGAAATAGTAATAGATATTATTCTAGATCAGAGTTCTCACTTCAGTAAAGAGAAAACTGAGGCTCAGAGGTAAATGACTATCATCAAATTATAAAATTATAAAAATCATAAGATTTAGAGCTAGATGGAAAAATTAACAACCATCTAGTCCAAACTCCTTTTAGAAATGAATAGAGGCCCAAAGAAGCTTAATAATTTGTAGAAATCACAGAAGGATTAAATATGAATCAGAATTTCTATTCATATACTTTCCACATTTGATGTATGTCTATCCTTCTGCTGCATTTGCTTTTCTATGGTTCTCAGCCAAGATAATTCCCTTCTTAGGTAAGAATATTTGACCATCTCTCCTTCAACAAGGGAAGTCTACTACCAGCTATTTTCTTAATACAACTGTTGACTGTTTCCAGATATTAAATATTTCTTTCTTTTATTTCTCCTTCTTGAAATTCATCTTCCTTTCACTCATTATTTTTGTTTGTTTTAAGCTCCTCTCGTTGTTATTCAGTCATGTTAGTTGGGTCTGACTAGTCATAATACCACTTAGGAGTTTTCTTGGCAATGATAATCGAGTAGTTTGACCTTTCCTTCTAGGTCTCATTTTATAGATGAGAAAATTGAGGTAAATGGGCTTAAGTGACTTGCCCAGGGATAAACAGCTAGTAAATGTCTAAAGCCAGATTAGCACTCAGGTCTTCCAGACTCCAGGCCTTGCACTCTATCCACTACATTACCTAGCTACTCTATAAAAAGTGAAAGCTATCTCAGAACTGGTACTGAAGTGGGATACCCTCACTATTTCTTCCTAGAAGTTTAAATTTCTGGAGTAGGAAGAATTCAAAATTGTTCAGTTGTTTCAGTTATGTCTGTCTTTTTGTGATCCCTTTTGGGTTTTCTTGCCAAATATATTGGAGTAGTTTACCATTTCTTTCTCTAGCTCATTTTACAGATGAGGAACTAAGGCAAACACGGTCAAGTAACTTACTGAAGCTCACACGGCTAGTAAGTGTCTTTGGTCAAATTTGAACGCGCCCTTAAAGGCTCCAGGTTCAGTGCTTTATCCATTGCACCACCTAGCTGACTTCTCCAAATAAGATTAATTAGGGAACTTGTTAATTTTATTGACTCATTTCCCCTTTACCTGGAGACCCTTGAAATTAGCTTTACTGTTACATCAGTCACAAAATTTCAGAGATCTAAAGGACCCTCGAGAACCAATAATCCAACATGTATCTACAGAAATGCCTTTAACAACATTCTCAAAAATTAATTACTCCATCTTAACTTGAAAAACTTGCAGGTATGTATGAATGTATTGTGCTGCTTAAAAATCTAAATGTAGGTTCTATTCTGTTCCCGCAGTTTTGGGGGGAAACTGGCTAAAATAACTGATAAATTCAGCAAGAGTTTAGGCTTTTAAGGGTTTGTTAAGAGATATATTATAAGATTTTCAAGAAAAAGATTGAGAACAGATTGCTTATAGCATGGAAAATCTTAGCTTTCCTAACAGCCTACCTGAGGTCCTGCCACCAACTGATGTCTCCAATCAAAAAAAACAAGCTTTAGTCTGCCAGCCCCTGCTTGGTACTTCCTGTCCTCCTCCCTAAAATGGGAGGTTCTTCAAGTTGATTGGTCAAGAGTGGTCTCTTGTTGATGTCTCAGTCAATAGCCTCTGAGAAAACACTTCCTCAGGGTTGGCCACATGTGATCTCAATTTAATCAACCTTAATTAGGTTCAACTACTGAGAACAACACCCTACTCAGGGCATGCCAGGTACTGTTCTGATTTAGTCATCACAAGTACGTACTTGGTCTCTCAGTCTCACCCAATTCAATCAATTCCAAATCAAACTTCAGGTGGGGGCTCCTGGGTGTCTTCCAAGTTCCATTATTTTATCATATTCTCCTCTTTGTTTCATTGAGAAACATTGGATGTTTCCTTGATGAAATAGTATGTACATATGTATGTATGTAAGTCTTTTAATGGCTGAAGGGATGGTATCTCACTACCTCCTAAGGGAGGTCACTTCACTTTGGTTTTCATAGCTCTAATTGTTTGGTATGTATTTTCTTCTTATGTTGAGCCTAAATTCTTCTCAATGAAACGTCTACCTATTGTTTTTAGCTTTATGTTCTTGAATCAGAAAAGACAAGTCCAATCTTTGCTCCTCATTACATTTCCTTCTAAGACTTAATAGGCCATTTGCCTTCAAATGACTCCTATATAAGAAAGTCTTTTTGTCTGTCACCATCCTAGTCAATATTTGGTGGAAACATATTCAATTTTAAAGTACTCTTCCCAAAATGTAAACTAAGCTCTTCAATCCTCTCCCATGTTTTTGGATCTATGTACCTTTTTTTCTTGAAGAGGACAAAGACAGATGTCATGTCTTGGAAGGCATTGGTTTCAAATGAGGAAAGGCCATGCAAAGTCACAAGCCTTACTTTCTCCTCTGGAGCCATTTGGGTCCAGTGGCAGGATATATTATCAGGATGGCTGGCAATGGCCCTGAATATTTAAGACAATTCAGGTTAAGTGATTTTCCCAGTGTCAAATAGCTAGTAAGCATCTAAGGTCAGAACTGAACTTAGGTCCTCACAACTTCCAGGCCAGTGCTCTAAATACTGTGCCACCCAGCTTCCCCATGTATAGTTTTATGTTGGTTATGAAGGAATTATCTTTTGTTTGTTTGTTTGTTTGTTTTTTGGTGAGGCAGTTGGGGTTAAGTGACTTGCCCAGAATCAGTCAGCTAGTAAGTGTTAAGTGTCTGAGGCTAGATTTGAACTCAGGTCCTCCTGAATCCAGGGCCAGTGCTCTATCCACTTCGCCACCTAGCTGCCCCAGAATTATCATTTGTTACTGCTGCTAATCCCATTCCACAATTTAACTTATTAAATTTGCAGTTCATTAATCACTTCTTCCCCAAGCTTTGTACACTCTTGTCTAACTAGCCTGCCCACATTGTAATTATGAATTTATTATTTTTTATAATTTTCATTAATCTATATTTGATGTTAACATACTAGATTCTAACTTATCAGGATCTTCTCAAATCCTTATAGTTATCCATATTCTTAACTTTTATTCCAAACATTGTCACATATTCATAAGCAATAAACCTGTTAGTCATCATTTCTTAAGGACTTCTGATGTGTTAAAAGTTTTAGGTATTAATGGTGGGGACTGTTTAATTTTTTTTATCTGAAATCATCATCATCATCACTACCACCACCACCACCATCAATACTCATCTTTTCCCTTAGCTATGAGTGAATGAGTTAAGGATTTTATTCCCTGAAAAATCCATAAATCTGGAAGAAAGATGTAAGAGAGTTTACAAGATATCTGGAGGTTTTTAATTTTTTTCTGCTGAGAATCTTGCTTTGCCCTTCTCAGAAATAATATAGAAAATTTTCTAAGAGCATCCTCCTCCTTCCTCATCACACACATTACTCAACACATCCACTGGATCCCCATCTTTTCTTTCACTCTAGCATTGCTCATTGACCCCAACATTATGATGTCATTAATTTTCTTAGGGTATGAAGGATGAACAACAAATAAATATTAGGCAGACCTGTTCCCAAAGGCCACTCCTTCTAAATACTCCTTTGATCTTTCTCCCTACCTTCTTTTTCTTTGTTTTTTATACAACAAATTTATCATGTACATTTTTTTCCTTCCCCCCTCCCTCCCTGCTATAGACATGGCTACCATTAGACATAAGTACATATGCAGATAGATAGATATAGATATAGTTAAAGATATAGAAATAGATGTAGATGTAGATAGATATACATATACATAAATACACACATATATGTAAAATTATTCTATACATATTTTTATTTATTAGTTCTTTCCATGGATATAATTTTCTGTCTGCCTATGGAGGAAATCTGGAAAGCCTGTAAATGTCTTACCTACTCCTCCATCTTTCAAGAATATCCCCGACTTCTATAGCAACTTGCCCCAACTGTCATTTCAACTGTCTCTCCAAATATTGTCTTTCAATTCTTTGCATCATTTATGTTGCCTATAATCATTCTTAAAATGAACTCACTTGATATGACCATCAAAGCTAATTTATATCTCTTCTTCCCTTATTGATTAAACTGCATGAAAAAGACGAATCTACCAGATGTTTCCAATTCCTCTACTCTTGTTCTACTAATCATTTACCATATGCTTTCCAATTTCATCATTCAACTGAAACTGCCCTCTGCAAATTTAACATTGATCTCTAATTAACTAATGTAATGACCTTTCTCCAATTCTAATCCTTTTTTGACCTCTCTATGTTTTTAAAATTGACTACCTTTTTCTCCCAGAATCTCTCTCCTTTACAAGGCTAAATGACATTGTTCTTACCTAAATGTCCTCTTATCAGTCTGATTACTCCTTGTCAGTGCCTTTTGCTAGATCTTCATCCAAGTTAAACCCACTAGCATTGATTGTCACCCAAAGTTCTGTCATGAACCTTCTCTTCTCCCTCTGTGCCTCCCTCTATTACTAATGAAATAGTATCTATAAACATCACTCACTTGGCCCTCCCTCTTATACCCCCTCCTTATTCCTAGCACATAGTAAGTGCTAAATAAATGTTAGCTGTCATCATCATCATCATTATCCCTACCTGATAGAAAAACTCATCCTGAAAATTCTGAAACGTATGCATTACAATCAACATGAAGATTGTCCTGGTCCCCTCAAACATTATTGCCATTTCTCTCAGACTGCCTTATACTTAATTACTTTTTATTTATAGTCTACATATTTATTTTTGTGTATATTTATATATACACGCATGTATATATGCATGCATAATATTGATATATGTATTTATGTATTGGCTGAACCTCTATAATGTAAACTATCTGAAAGTAGGAATTGATTTAATCCTTAGATTTGTATTTCCAGTACCTATCACAATAACTGTCACATAGTTGGTACTGAATAAATACTTTCCAATCACAAGAATCTTGATCACCATCTGTAAAATAAAAATTGACTTACATCTAATCTGAATTTTTTGTTATATGAAAAAATATATATATCTATAGGGAAAAATTATTAGTTTAGAAAAATTATAATTGGGTCATAAGTCCCATCTGGGTTGCCATTCATATATAAAAATATTTTAATTTACTGGAGCCTAATTTGGCTGGGGGGGGGGGCTAATCTGACTGGAGGACTAATCTGGGGACTTTTGACTGGTCGGCTATCTGACTGCTATTTATTTAGTAAGGCCCATTTAAAAATTTCTCCACACTGCTCCACTCCCAAACTGATAAGCAAACGATTAAGAAGCCTCTTAATTAAATAATCAAAGCAGAGTTTATTTATAAGATACAATTTAAAATTAAGAATACAGGAAAATAAATGTACAACCTGAGTGCTTTCCAGCACATCTCTCTGCTGCTGATGCTTGTGCTTAATCTTTGCCACACCTGCCCCTTTCCATCTAACTTCCCTCTCTGCATTGCCACTGAACCCTAAAAAGCCCCTTACTCCATAAGGCTCCTTACTCTGTCTATCCGCTCCCCCTATCATCTCTACCTTCTCTGTATCATAGCCCTTTTTCGTGTTCTCCCTCCTGTACCATCTCCCCCCTGTGTCTTCTTCATCCTCACTCTTAGGTTTCTCTCTGTCTCTATCAGTCCCTCTATTTACATAGCCTCAGTCTCCTTAGTGTCATTGTAGCAGCCCCCCTTCTCCAACCTCTCTTTCTCCAACTCCACTTTCTCCAACTTCCCTGTACTGACCACCCCCCCATATATCTTCCTTCTCTCCCCTCAAACCTTGGGCTCCCTGTGCCCCAGCACACACCAAGTTAATCCACCAGCCCCACTAGGGCTGCGGCCGGGCAGCGGCTCAAGTGTGCCTACCAAACCCAGGGTTCCAGGGGTACGTGCCCCCTGCTGTGTGCCTGGGACATCTGCATGGGCTATGCCAGAGCCCTGCCTAGACAAGCCCGAGATCTCTGGAATAGATACCCTCAGAGCGGGGGGAGCTGGGGCTTCCCCCCCCCCACCCCCCCACCCCCCCCCCAGCCCCAGCTATCTGACCTGGCATCCTGTAAAGCCCACAGGGCTTTTTGGCTCAGCTGAAGCAGAGGGGGAGGGGCACTAGTGCCTCTTACACAGAAAAAACCCCTGAGGGCCTAAGGCTTTTTAATCTCAGCCAAAAGGCAGGGTCCCCAAATCACAATAAATTCCCACACATCCAATGACTCAATATATTACCAAGAAACAAAATCACATCCATGTTAATTTTTTAGCTTTAAACAAAAGTAAAAGGTACAATGAAAATGTAGATAAACCAGAGCATTTCCTAGGTTCCTACTGAATAGAGTAAAGGAATTGGTTTAATTGTTTTCATGATGTGTCCAATGATAAAAAAAAAAAATTTCCTAGACCTTTAATTATTTTATTTTATCTTTCTTTCCCTAAGCAAGAAAGAGTCTTGAGTATTGTTGCAGTGTATAACTCAATATCTGCTGCTAAGACTTAAGAAGAGGAATATAGACTCCATATAAATTAATATTTATCTCTGTACTTGGTTACTTCATCATCAAGAAAGGGAAGCTATCAAAAACTATCTTGGAAGAATATTTCAGGATCATGAATTGAAGGAGGCAGAATACTTAGAAGCAATTTAGAACCCCTAAATCTGACCATCTTCTTCATAAGCAGTTCCAATGGCATCGCACATGGTGAATACCAAATATCAACATAATAAAATAATAAAAATTTTAAAATAACTATAGCAAAAGTAATTCAAGTACTTAGAACAGGAAATGATTGCTTACAAAGTATATTTACATTTCATTAACAGAACTTTTTTTTTTAATTGAATACATCTAAGAATGGGAAAGGGAAAAAAAAGATGACAGGATCAATCACTGCTATTTATTAGAAGAGCTTATTTGATTATGTCAAATAAGTGGATTTCTTTCCACTAAGAGGGAACTAAAAATAATCAGCAGGTAAATGAGCCAGGAAATCCTTCATCTCTTTTTCAGATGAAGAAAGATATTACCTATAGCCAATACTGGTTTAGTGTGTGAGTTCCTTTACAAAATAGATGATATGATTGCCAGCAATATGGCTTCATGAAGCATTAAAACATACATAGAGGGAATACAAGCACACAGTGATAATGACTAAAGATTCAGCTAAGTCTGACTACCCTAATGGCATTTTTGGATTCATCTGAGATAAAGTTAATAATAGAAACAAATGGAGGGGCAGCTAGGTGGCACAGTGGATAAAGCACCACCCCTGGATTCAGGAAGACCTGAGTTCAAATCCATCCTCAGACACTTGACACTTACTAGCTATGTGACCCTGGGCAAGTTACTTAACCCTCATTGCCCCTCACCCCCCCAAAAAATAAAAACAAATGGAACAATTCCAGTAGGTATTTTATGATGATCTAGTCTTATTATCAATAAGAATAGAATCATTATATTTGGAATCTATCATATAATTATAAGATATGCTCTATAAAATAAATCTACAGTTGGTAGAAACCTCTGACATAATCTCTTTCAACTTTTATTATATACCGGAGGCAACTGAGGTCCAGAGATGTTAAATGCTTTGCCCAAAGTTATACTGATACATGTCTCCATGTTTAGGATTAAAATGCAGATTTATCTGACTCCAGATCCAGTGGTCTTTCCATTGTCCTATACTGCCTTAATGCATTATTTTGTATGCAGAAGAGAAAAGGACACTGGAAAAAAAAATGAAGCCCAGAAAATTTGGACCTGTTCATTTTGATTGTAGAAAAAAACCACTATGGAAATAAAAGTTCTTAAACATTTAGGGATCAATTTGTAGGATAATTAAAAGAAGGGAAGAACCAAGAAGAATGGAAAACATCACAGAAAACACTATTATAAGAAATCTAAATGCTATCAAGAAATCATTAATAATTACCAATTCATACACTTATTTTCTCATCTTTATAAATGCCATATGGACATTTTTATGCATATCCTTGATAAAAATACTAGAAGGGAATGGGCAGACAACCACATCTACAAAGCTACACAATGAACTAAAAATTATAGAGAATACAAAATCCATTGTCTGTGTTATTAATTAATGTTTTGAAAGTCACTACAGTAAAATGTACTTTTAAATTTAAATATTGTTTATAATGATTATATTTTCATTAAGCAAAAGAAATTTTGATGAATTTGCATTTCTGTGGTGAACAGTTTTTGCATGTACTTGGAAGTTAATACTGTACTAGATGTGTATACTTGCTATGTCTGTAATAACTTTTATTGTACTTCATGTGATGGTAATTTCCATTAAATATCTTTTTCCCACATAATTGCTGACTAATACTTGATTGTGCTTTATCAGCATTCTGAGTTGAAAGCCTCAAGGTCAAAGGAGTCCTGACCTCTAAAAAGAGGGGTATTTCCATAAAATGAGCTTTATAAACTTCATTTCTTTCCAGTTAACTAATGCTAGCCTTATTGCCTATCACAATATATACTCATACTTCACTGCCATCATTTTTTGAAAAATGACATTGATTTCTATCAACTGTAACTAATCCAAGGGGGTATGAACCCTATGTATTCAAGAAAAAGAAAAAGCTGCTTCAAATTTCATCATAGAAGAACCAAGGCTGTTGTCTCAAAGCTGTTGGGTAATACAGCTCAGTGCTCCAGGCTCAAAGTGAATTATTTAGCACCTGGCACCACTTTGTAGTAGGAGAGAGGCATACTAAATACAATGGCTTGTTGCCCACATGCATAGCAGCAGTAGATATTAGGGGAAATTATCTTCATTTTGAAAGAGATGTTATATAAAATTATTTTTGAAAATTACATAGAACGCTTTTAAAATTTCTTTTGTTTCATTCTCATTTTTTATTTTCATCTTCTTTCTATCATTTTCATCCTTCTCTCCATATTTATTTTTTCTGTTTTTCATTAAAAATGGAATACAAATTTCTACCTTTTGCAAGAACACACAAATTCTCTGAGACTATAAATACAACCAAATTGCATTTTCCCTAGAAAACCAAAATTTCATACATAATAAAATAGAAAAGTAAAACAAAAAAAAAACAAACAACACAAAAACAACAAAAACCTTTCCAAATCTAATTAATTATGCCAGTTAGAACAAGGGTTTAGCAAACTGAAGCCACTAGGCCCTATCTATATTTGCATGGGCCTGAACTAAGAAAGACTTTTAAACTTTAATACAATAAAACTTCATTTGAAAATTTTTTTCAAAATCATTCTTAGCATCTGAGGTGTCCCCAAAGAGCTTGGCAATTAGATTTGATCTTCAGGCCATATTTTGCTGACCATTGAATTATAGGATTAGAGAGACAAGGCACAGCATTTTCATGATCTGAAACACATGTACATACTCAAGTTCTATACACATGATATTCCTCCCCCTCAATCCTACATGAAATACTCAATAGAGTAAAATAAAATAAAAATCAACCAACAAAACAAACAAACAAGCTGTATATTTATGCATCACCCTTATTTCCTTACATAGAAAGTCTATACATTAAACCTAGGTTAACCTTGTTAGGCAACATGTATTTGGGCAGGTAGGTGGAGAAATGGATAGAGTGCTGGGCCTGGAGTCAGGGAGAATCATCCTGCTAAGTTAAAATCTGGCCTTAGACACTTCCCAGCTATATGACCATGGGCAAGTCATTTGACCCTGTTTGCCTCAGTTTCCTTATTTGTAAAATGAGCCAGAGAAGGAAATGTCAAACCACTCCAATATATTTGCCAAGAAAACCCCAAATGGTATCATAAAGAGATGAAAACAATGGAACAATAACAATAACAAATTTATGAAGTGCCTAATATGAAGCAAGCACTGTACCAACAACAGCTTAATATTGAGTTCCCATATTGTATTTTTATTTGCTTCCCATTTGAAGTTTAACAACAATATTTTGAAAATACATCTTAATACAAAAGACCACCAAGGTGTTTAGCTATTTGGGAGTGGGGGGTATTGTCCAGGAACCTAGGCTTTAATAAAAGTGTCCACGTTTGGGATAATGATGTTTCTCATGAGGGTATATAGCTGAAGGTGAAAGGTGCTTTTGGGCAACATTAAATCCGCAAATGGTTCAATTGGCAATCTGCTGGAAGAGTGGGTCTGAGAATATTGTTGTTCAAATTTCACTTCAAAGAGAACCAATGACATCACAGTTGATGTTTTGACTTGCAGATGAATTGGATATATGTGAAACACTGCTGCACAAAGTCATCAGTCTCACTTTGTCTTCTAGTCATAAGAGACCAGTGGTAAAGCAAAAGTCAGGATGACTAGTGATGCCCTGGGATGTAGTGGATGACCTTGGCATTTGAGATATGTAACCAAGCTCTAATTGCTCCACAGCACCTGCTTCTTTGCCATTGGAACAAATTGATCTGATTGGCCCATTACACTGAAGAAAGTCACATGTTTGGGGAAAATATCCCCCTAACTCACTGACAGGTTTAAGGCCTGTGGATTAAACCTAACCTGCTTTATCCCTTCTGCTAAGATGGTTTTATAGGGCATAACTGCTTCACATTCTACATTTTTTGCAACCAAAGGCAAGATTTTGGTGAGTTGTATACAAAACTCGCATGGACAGTCCTGAAAAGAGCTCAGCAAGCCCCCATACCAGAGCTGCTAGTCCCACCTGAATACCCCACAGATGCCTTCTTAGAATATACGGATAAAAAGAGAGAAGTAAGAACCGTATTTTCCACATATATTGCCACCCTTACTCAGTGATTCCTCTAATTGCTAGAGGAAATTCTGAATTTATATTACTTTATAGTGAAGGACTGATAGAGGATGATGCAGAAGTTAATGTCATGGCAAATATAAAAGAATACTATAGTCACTGATGGTATATGATTAAATATCATGTTGCCTCACACATAGGAGCCCCTTATTTGCTTAGTGTCTAAATTACCTAGAAGAATTCATTTCCTTTAAATTCAAAGACTCAATAAAGATTGTTATTATATAATAGATAGATATCAACTATTTATTTTCAGGGCTTCAATGAATGGCACTGCCTTGGTGGGGGTTGCCAGGGTCCAGAGTTTCATTAATTTTTCATGATCAGGAATTTCACTTTTAATCCTCCAGGTGGTCAGTTTCTGGGACACTGATTCATATTAACTAAACTAACAAGGGATGAATTGTGGAGTCAGAAGTTAATTTATTAATCTACAATGAGAAATACACATACTGAATATAACAAGAATCCAAATTGGGCATCTGCATAGGATATTTCCTTTTGGCAAATAAGGCTTTCTAGAAGACTAAGTTATTAATAATAGTGTGCTTATTAAACATAGAAAGAGAGCAAGAGAACAGGATCTTCTTAATAATGATTTTCATCAAGCTCTGGTAACAGATCTGAGTGTAAACAAAGTTTAAACATTTTTATAGAATCTCCACAATTATTGGTTGGTAGATGCTGATATAAAGTTATAATAGTTGATTACCAGATATTAGAGAAATATCAAATGGAAAGAGAAGAAAAAAAAGAAGATAATAAAGAAAGAAAAATAAGAATACATGTCTTTCCTGCATCATCCTCATTTCTCTTTCCATCTATTCTGCTACCAGTCTGATTTTGTCTTCAAAATCCTTTTTGAGTGCCTCTAGGGCCTGAGATCAATTCATATTTTTCTTAGAAGCTTTGGATGGAGGAGCCCTGACATTGCTATCCTCTTCTGAGGGTGCACCTCGATCTTCCTTGTCACTAAAGAAACTTTCTATGGTCCTCACCTTTCTCTGTCAGCTCATCTTGCCTGTCTTTTACTTGACTTTTAGCTCCTTAAAGTGGGGCACTATCTCCAGGCTGCACTGTCCCAAGCTTCAAAGGGTCCCAGGTGGTATGATTTAGGGAGGGGCAGGTTCTTCACTCACCTGGTCTGTTCCCTGGTCCACAGATAACCCCAGGCCAAATTGCTAATTTACCAGACAGCAAAACTATGTGTGCTGTGGTTGTTAGCTCCCACAAGTCTGTGCCCTTTCCCTGACCTGGGCCACTGCTACTAAAGCCTACTTCCTGGTTCCCAGCAGGGGTGAAAAACCCAAGTTCCACCTCAGCCCCAGCAGAGACCCCTGTAATCTCCCCCCTGTAATCTCAGCCTTCTCACCAGACCATGAACTTAGTTCCAGTCGAAAATGGTGCTGCAGCTAATTCAGAGGCTCTGGGGGTCTCCTTCCCAGGTGTGGCTTGTCTTTCTCTGAATCTGTGTCAGTGTGATTGTGGGACTGGGCTCCACTCCTACCTCATCACAACAGCCCCCTCCTTTGACCTTCTAAGCTGTCTTTGGTTAGAAAATTATCTCAGCATGTTCTTCTATGGGTTTTGCTGCTCCAGCAATTGAACTATGACATTATCTGGAGGCATTTTGGAGGTATGTCATGAGTTTGAGAGCTCACTCTATTAACTGTGATGTTTGAATGAATTTCCTCATCAAAAAAATACAGATAATACCACCTGCAATACCTACCTTCTTGTGTTGAGCTAGGGTTGGAATAGAATTTTGACCAGTCTGAGTCTGTACATGAGCAGAATCATTGTCCATTACAGAATCCATTACAGTTCCATCCTGCTGAGATTCAACTGTTTCCATGGTCATTTGTCTCTCTCCAGCAAATGCAGTGGAAAAAATAAATGTTACCTAACTATAAGAAAAACTTGATTGCTAAGATATAAAAAGAACTCATATTTTAGGTGAAAGGAGGCTAACTACAAATATATCACAATAACCTTTAGGTTTAACATTCTTGCATTTGATAAGCAAATACAAAAAAAAAATTATAACAAGAGATGGAAGGAATCTTTGAAGCAATCTAATCCAAATACTTCATTTTATGAACGACAAAGACTCTTAAGTTTCCATGACTTTACCCTAGCGATGCAGTAAGTAAATGAAGGAGCCAGGATTTTATATCAGGTCCACTAATTTCATGCCCAGTTCAATTTCCACTGCACCATGTTGCCCCTTTTCATGATAAGTGTCTTTGGACAAGAGGTCTTGAGAAATAGAATGGGAAAAAAGGCAGATGGAGGGAAAAAAAGGGATGATGTCTACGTGACACATATACTAAAATAGCATTAGAAACCTGTGTGGTCTTTGAGGAACTGAATTTATTTTGCTATCAGCATATGACACTCTCAGGACTAGGTATATTCACCTTTTTTTTTTTTTGAAAATTTATAGTCTCATCAATGTGGCTATTTATGTTAAGCATGCAGATTACAGAAGAAAATAAAGTCACAGGGGAAATGATAGATAGATAGATAGATAGATAGATAGATAGATAGATAGATAGATAGATAGATAGATAGATAGATAGATAGATGATAAATGGATGAATGGATGGATATATGGATGGAGACAGACAATGATAGATAGATACAGATTAGATTTAGATATATAAGACCAGCGAGGTGGTGCAGTGGATAAAGTGTTATCCCTGGAGTCTGGAAGATAAGTCTTCCTGGGTACAAATCTGTTACCCTGGGCATGTCATTTAACCATCTTTGCCTCAGTTTCTTCATCTATAAAATGAGCTGGAGAAAGAAATGGCAAAAATGCCATTATCTTTCTAAAGAAAACCCAGGGTGTGCCAGGGTCACACAGCTAGTAAGTGTCAAGTGTCTGAGGCCGGATTTGAACTCAGGTACTTTTGACTCCAGGGCCGATGCTTTATCCACTGCGCCACTTAGCTGCTCCTTATACATTTTTAAAAATGATTTTCAGAGACAGAAATGATAGATATAGATAGTCAGAAGGATAATAGATAGTAGATATAGCTAGATATCTAGATAGATGATAGAGAGAGAGAGGTAGGTATGCAGGTAGGCAGATAGATAGACAGATAGATGCATAAATAACAGCCTCTTCAATCTTTGAAAAAAACTATCATCATTTCAGAAATTGTTTTGAAAGAAAAATACTCCCAAATTTTTAAATATCCTGAGGGTAGTTTTCTTTCAAAACAATTTCTGAAATGTCCTATTCCCATCCATTTTCTTTCTGTTCAATTACATTTGTTCCTATATTATTCCTCTAACACCAATAACAGAATGTAATTAAATGGAATACATAACTCTTCTCCTCTGTTCCTTATCCCAAATGAGGGAGAAATGATTTCTATATTAAAGAAGGTAGAACTTTAAAATTTTAAAAAACAAGAAAATCTGGCAAATTGATATAACAGAAAGTCACTAGGAAAATCAAAAGATGTGGATTATGTAAGGATTGTTTTCAAGGAGAAGGATATGTTGGAACTACTATATCACATGTCAGCCCTTGAAGGTGTGAATGAATGAGGAAAGCCATTAGGTACACTCTGACGGAACTATAAAAAGAAATTCAAGGTGATAATTTTGTAAGTTTCTGATATGTTTGATAGATTTATAAGTTGAGAAGTAGAGGTACAACTTGTATTCAATGATCTGAATACAAGGCATTAATATGGAATACAATGCATTTAATACTTAAAATTATAAATATCCTTCCCTTAATGCTTTTTATTAAAGCAGACAGAACAGAGTAGTTTCATTTCATAGATCATTTACCCATATCTCTGTGAACTTAAATTTGAATTACCATAGTTCACTCTTCTTAGGATTAACCTTGAAGAGTAATAAAAACCTTAACCTGGTGCCTCATACATGGACATGTTCTGTTGAGTTTTGAGAATACCTAAACTTTGAGATTATTTCTCCATTACACAGTTGCTCAAGCTAATACATCTAAAATTCCATTTGTAATGTGATAGACTACCAGGTCATTTAATGTAATCACTGACCTTCTCTGTTATCTTTAAGTAGATCTATGTTTTCTTATAAATTTATTTCTTGACATTTGGAAACTATAAATGCTTTGCAATGTTTCCTGTAGCACAGACCAATTAAGTCATTTCTTCCAATGTTAACCTAATATAAATTCTTTTGGACTGCAATATATCCTCTAGGATTAATCTGTTTTACTAAGTTTTAAAACTTTGAGATCATATTTGGGTACATTCTTCTCATTTAGCCTTGTCTTTCTATATAGTGAATAAAATTGAATAGAATTAGGTTGTGCTTCTGATCTTTTTTATTCCACATTCATGCAATTATGTTGAGTACAGTTTACTAACCAACACCAGTCTCAGTAAAAAAATGCAAATTATCACATTTTAAAATGCATGATTTCCAAGAAGGATAAGATAAAAACACTTTAAGAATCACTGAAAAGCCTGTTGTTCTAAAGGTATTAAAGCTAGTGTTTAACTCATCTCTTTAATGTTATTTTTAGCTCTGTAATTTGATTTCATCTGAGGATGTGCCTATGCTAAGGCTGTTTAACAGACCTGGAAATTGAGAGCTTCCTCCCCTCTCTCTCCCCAGCTGATTGCTTGCCATAGCACATTGAGAGCTAAATTTCTGTCTCCCTAGCTCTCATTCCTTATTAGTCAATTCAGATAATACATGGATCTCAGAGGCCCACACTACCACACAGCTTCACTCTACTGATGAGGTGGGAAGTAAGTGAGTTCTTTGGAAACTATACAAGTTTGAGCCCTGAGTGGCCCTGGAATTTGAATCAATTCAAGGATGTGACACTGTACAACCTAGCCACTAACTGTGTTGCTTGTAGATCTGTGGGTTGATGGGGCACACTTACACAACTATACTGTTCCTGGTTGGTATCTGTTCTATCTTTGGAAATGGCAATAAAGCTTTATTAACTGCACTTCAACAGAACCACTCCATTCCTTTTGTTAAAAAAAAAATCCTGCTTTCCTTTAAATAGTGTTCATTACACTTCTGATGTGATGAATTTAACTGATTAGTGTTAATCGCTTTATCAGCCTAAAAGGCTTAAACTACTACTGATATTAGAAATGGCTCAAAGATAGCAATTGAGGCCCATAGAGAGAGTGGTTGATAGCACTGAATCACATAGGGAAGAGGGTTGCCAGGTGACAGAGGCAGAATCTAAGAGATGTTAACAATATTCAGCACACTAACATGAAGGTCAAAAGCCAAAAAATTACTACCAATTATGGTTAAGCCAACAGAGAGAGTAGGACTCCAGGTTGGAAGGCTGGGCCAGATACATTGGATTGGTTAGACAGAGGAAAAAGCTGGGCCCATAACAAATCATCAGAACAAGCAAAAGCATCAGGAAAAACAAAGATCAAATCAAGTGTGGGGCAGAGCGTATCACAGGCAAAAGAGTTTTCCATGAATAATATGGAGAAGAATCAAGACAGAGATTCCAATCTTAGCCTAGCAATATGTCAAAGATGATCCACAGCACAAACAGACACATATTCACAAACACTAGCCAGCATGTAATAGAATTGAGAAATTAAAGAAAATAGGTAAAATAAAAATTATATGTATAATATCTAAGTCCTGATAATAAATTCAATTTCATAAACTCCTTAGTCTAGTCTGATTGAAGACTTTTTTCCCCAGGAAATATTCTTTTAATAATAATTTCACTTTTCAATGTTGTAAAACCCTTAAAGAGTTCCACAGAGGTTGATCAGAAGAGAAGCACTGCATCTTTATTCCCATAGGCCAAAATAAATTACTTAGTGCTCCATTTGACAAAGAAGGAATAGCTTAGCTTCTTTTTATAAAAACGTGACTTTTGCTACCTAGGGTTTAGTTGACCATTTCTCCTTTTCTTTTGTCATTTCTCCTCTATTTCAATTTGAAGAGGCATTTGATAGTTACTTTCTGTTACTGTAAATCAAATGTCCTCCATAGGTATTCTGCCCTCTGAGAGGTACACTACACCTCTGGGTGGGATTGGGGTGAGGGGGAGGGTAGAGTTGGGAAGACAGAAAAAAGTGTGTATTCACAGTACTTAGTGATAGTGCAAGACCTGTCCTTTCATTTTTATTGAAAACTCACAGGTGATGAAACTCAGATATGTATATTCTCTTGAATTTGCAGTGTTAACAAATGGCCTAGAACATTGATAGCTTAATGCACTTGTCTAGAGACACACAGAATGTGTCAAAGGAAGGATTTTAACCCGGATACCCCTGCTTCAAAGATTGGTTGACCCCACCCCTGGAGTCAAGTACAAATTACTAAGGTATTTGTGGAGGGATGAAAATGGTAGACATTGGAATGAATGAGTGAGTGAGTAAGTGCAAGTGAATATTTGTGTGTGTGTGTGTGTGTAGTTTAAAACCCTGCCTGAGGGATCCACTTTGAGGTGGGAAGAAAAGATACTTTGGTGTCCTCAATAGAAATATTGATGTTTGGAAAAGAAATAGGTTAATTTAAGGAAGAGAATGACTTCATTTTTTAATAGTTTGAGTTAGAGATTCAAGTGGGCAATTAAATTTAAATGTGGAATTGGAGTTCAACACAGAATAAAAATAATATAGAATTGACAAATAACCTCCAAAGTAATGAGTATAAAGAAAGAAGGGATATTACCTATATTACCTAGATAAAAGTAGTCATGAATTTGACTACTTTTCAAAAGCATAAGAGAGCAGTTTTTTATAACACCACCTGGGAGATTTAGTTGACTGTAAGCTTGGTATTATTTATGGTGTGATATGGTAGCCAAAAAAAAAAAAAAAGAAAGAAAGGAAAGAAAAGAAAAAATAACTTTCTTAAGTATGTGTGGAATAGACAGGTTTTTTTTTTTTAATTGAAATCTAAAGATTCTTTAAGGGCAAATTCTCAGTGGTATGTACACTTAGAGAATGGAACATAAATGATGATGCAACAATGATTAAGAAGGAACAGTCAGACTCCAGGCTCAGGACGAGAATCAAGAACCCACATTATCACAAAAGCAAAGGAAGAGAGAATACCTAGAAAGGAGGAGTCACAACAGTGTCAAAAGCTGCAGGAAAGGTCAAGAAGGCCAAGGAAACAAAAGAGGCCATCATATTTTTCATATAAAATACAGCTGGTGAATTTTGCAAGATCATTTCAATGGAAGATTCAGGTCAGGATCCTTATGTTAATGGGTTGAGGTGTAAGTGGGTGGGGAGCCAATGGAAATATGGAGAAATAAAGAATGATAATTCCAGAATGTGGAAATTAAAGCAAATATTTTTTGCCGTTGTTTGTCATGGTTGTTATTAAACGAGTGTGTTTTGTGGTTGTTTTTAAGGATTTAGAAACTTGATCATATCCAAAGGCATCAGCAATGGAATCTCTAAGTAGGAGAGTTTTAAAGAAGAGAGAAACAGTTAAGGATATATTGCAAAATACCTCAGAGGAAGTGGGCATAGTCATGATTTTGTGACTTCCTCCAATATCAATTAACAGTACAAGAACAGTAGTGGAGAAATGAGATTGTAGGGGTAACTCAAGGTTTAGGATAAGCAAGTTGTAAATTACTTAAGTCCAAGGAAAAAAGGGGTTAAAATGCACCTTGTGGAACTAGTTAATTATAAGGTCAAGTTATTAAAGGGGAGGGGTGGAATGTGAAGTCAGAGCAGAAATTATGGGAAAGAGCAGGGAGAGAATGTGAAACTGGAGGACACATTTGGGAATAAGTGAAAGTTTAGGAGGAATGAGGCATGCAGAAATGTTGAAAGAATGCATATTTTCACCAATCCTATTAAATAATTAACTATTAAGCGCCCACTATATTCAAAAGACTGACAGGAATTAAGACAATAGGGAGGGTAATTTCAGATATCAAGGTCATGGAAGGTGACCCATTCTTAGTTACAATGACATTTAAGCTATGAAAATTCCATTGGGTGACTGAGGTTGAGTGAATGTTTAGGAAAAGGAGGTGAAAGATCTTGATCAGCTGGGACATTGGGGTGTTAATAATGGACCACAATATCAACAAATATATTAATGTCACTGAAAATCCCTAGGAAGTTATATGTACTTTTTAGAGTAAAGGCACTTTGTAAATCTAATCACTCAAAACTGAGAATCCTCAGTGACTAATGAATAATATTTTAGAAAGACATTCTTGGCCCACAAACATTTTATTCCATCCCCAGTGATTTGGTTGTAGTGAAAGGCCTAATTCATAACAAATGATGATAAGGCAGTAAGGGGGCCATGGAATTAACTCTGGGAATACAACGTTGGTGTGTATCCATTACATCAAAAGTTTTGAAGAAAACAAATTAGATTAAGGCACTATTTTCCTCAGAGATAATATGAAGGGAATAAAATTAAAATTATGGTTTCAATAATGGGAATATATATACACACATACACATATGTTAATTAATTCAGGCATTATACATACATGTATTTACATATACATATACATGTCTGATTCCCTGGTGCCTTACATTCAACAGTTATTCAATAAAGATGTTGAATGAATACATTTATAATGCTTTTGTTGAAAGCAGGAAAGAATAAAGGAAGGAAGAAAAAAAAGATTCCTCAATAACTTACTATGTATAAAGTTTTGTGTTAAGTCCTGATGATACAATTGTTGTTGTTTGTCCTTTGTTCTTAAAGAGGACCGTGACATCAAGGTGATGTCATGAATTTCAGTGAATTGGATTTAAGTAAGAGAGGGCTGTGCAAGGTCACCAACCTCATTCTCTCCTTCAGAGCCATCTGGGTTCAGTGGCAAGATATACATCAGGATGACTGGAGATGGCCCCCAATGTTTAAGGTGATTGAGATTAAGTGACTTGCTCAGGGTCACACACCTAGTAAGTGTCTGAGGTGAGATTTGAACTCAGTTCCTTCTAACTTCAGGGCCAGTACTCTATCCACTGCCCACCTAGAAGTCCCCCAATAGAAAAATTAGAGAATCCCTATGCTCAATGAGCTCACATTCTAATGAGAGAGAAGACATCTATGGAAACTTTCAGCTGATAGAAGAAAAAGTCCCATAGTGTTTATGGTACCATGACATAGAACATGTTAATGCCTATTCCTTAATCTTATTTTACTGATAAAATCATATCAATTTCTAAGGTTGACCCATTTGAAAGTGTCAAGAACTTTGGGGGCAAGACCTTTCTTTTCTGGATCTTGAGTAGCTTTAGCTATGTCACCTGTAGGAGCAATTGCCAGACTTCATCTCCATGGTGGTTGCTTGCCAAGAAGGTGGTTGCAGGCAGTAGAATGGAAGTATAACTATTACTAAGTCCTTTGGGATTAGGATCCTGGTCTGTTTATATCAGAGTCTAAGTAATTATGGTGGTCAATGAGATGGTAGTTACTTCATTTTCCTGACATGTGCTGCCTCCTGTCTCTCCATCAGATTGCTAAGAGAGTTTTGTTATACTTATAAGTCTACTCCTGGGATGTTAGTAAATAGCTCCTCTCACATCCATTATCTGTGAGTAAAAAGGAAAGTGAGTTTCAGAAAGATGAAAGGACTTTCTCAAGATACATATCAATTGAGAAAAAACAATACAACCAATACCAGAATGCAGGTGTCTCTAAGCTTATTTCAATTTCTTTATCATAATGTTATATAATTTTCTGGAAAAGAAAACTCAATTTAAAAACAAACATACCTTTAAAATAATTGGTTTACAACCTCCAGTACTATTTCTACAAGAAAACCCTTGGTACCTTTGAGGTACCTTTATTTTTTCATACTCTTCTTCACAAGGACTGTTTTTTTTTTTGCATACCTGTATATTTTATAACCATAATATTGAGAGCAGAAAATGAATTTAGAATGAACAGATTTGGGATTCCCAGTTAAAAATTACTAGACATTCATATTGCAGATTGCAGCATTGCATGGTTAGCTTCTGAATTGTTCATTAATTCATTGAATTATTAATTTATTCAGTCCCAAATAAGAGGAAAAAATATCCTAGAAGTTTCAGCTGTAGACTCTTGCTTTCTGCCAATAAATTCATTGTTCCCTGCTCTGTCACAATAGAGATGGTAGTCCAGGTGCTTTCAATTTATGGCTAAAGGAATTTAGGACTTCAGGTCAGGTGGGGCAGACATGTCTGGATACATGCTGGGAAAGACTGCAATGGCTTGAAGCAGGGAGTAAGGCCTCAGTCATTTTAATAAGGAATAGAGAATACAGAGGCAAATGCTACAGGGAATACAGAGGTGAACGGCATGGGGACAGGGCAATAAGGTAGTAGAACAAGTTGGGAGAGCATGGGTATAGAGAAATGGACATAGAGTCATTTACATAACCACAAGTCTGGAGCAGGAAGCCTTCAGACAGCATTGACCAGTAGCAGGTGGAGAATACTCAGAGGGGGGCAAGAGTTTGGGGTACAATTTTTTATAAATTTTGGTGCTGGAGGCAGACTAATGTCACTGGAATTTTGTGCCACCTTAGGCTTCTTTCATTAACATATCCTCATCATCTCAAATTTATCAGCAACAACTTAGACTCAGTATAATGTTTTACTGGTGGTTTGCTGGTCTTACTGCAGAAGGCTTAAGATGACTAAAGCCTACTAAAGTATTTTATTACTAAAATATAGACCAAGGGAATTTGGAAGGACTGAAGGCCCATTATATTAAAGCTTAGCTGGATTCCTCTAATTTAGTACATAATGTCAGGATGTGGCCTTAGTTAATTGATGAGGCAGTTGTCTATGACTCCTATGCTCCCCTAATTTATGAGAGTTTACAAGTAACTGTTAGCCTCACTTAATTTATGGGACAATTTGGAATTGACTTCTAGATTTCCATCTTCAGTCTTACTTTCTACTATGTTTGCCTTACACTATCTACTTAGACAGTTATTACAGTAGTTGAAGGCAAGACAGAGTTTAGGGGAACCAAAACAATGTAAAATTTCAACACAGCCTCTCAACTGGACTACTCAACTGAGATGCCTTGGGCAGGAAAATGCATTAT